>NW_028281222.1:635000-853750 GCF_059751285.1 Brachycentrus maculatus
CCATTATTTTTTTAAATACATTTATTCATTCATACATACATTCATACATACATACATACATTTATTCAATTTTAACATTATTTTTTTAAATATACTAAATATTTTTCAAATGGACAAAAAACATTCAGGTTTTACCTAAAAAGATCTATTGTGCAGTAAAAAGTTCAATAAGTGGCTTGATATTTATTTTTAATACATTGTATTATATGTTTAAACTTTGAAAACGTTCTCCTGAAAAATCAAGTTTTTTTTCTTTATGACGTTCTTGAAAGGGGTGAGAGATGTGTTGATACCACCTTTCGTGGTATATGGCCATCTTTTCTCTTCAAACGCCGTAAAATGGCGCGCCACGTGTGTGGCGTCGGAACGTGTGATGATTTAGGGAATAAAATATGTGTACAACAGACGCCGACACGTGTGCGTTACCCTTCATTAACCTAATGGGGTATTTGAGAACACCTTGCTTTTAATTTATTTTTAAAATATACACCGTTAGTAAAGAGTCGATTGGAATATATTATTATGGAATATAAAGTCAAGTATTTTTTTTGAACATTTTGAGTGTGTCCAAATACTTGTTCACAAAATCTGGATCATCTCCAATTACAGGAGTTATTTTCATATTATTTTTTGACATCTTATCAAAGATGAAGAAGAATATGAAAGTCTGGGCATTTACGGGGCTTACGACCGTCATAGGCTGGTTTAAGTGATCACTTTACACACGTGTAACATTCACCAATTCTACCCATTATTGACAACCACACTACTCAAATTCTTGGAAGTTCTATATATATGAACCAATTTAGAAACCTTGTTCATGAATCACTAGAACTTCACTAGAGACATCTATTGGTGAGATGTAAAGAAGCTTTTAAGCTCAAATTCTTGGAAGTTTTATATATATGAACCAATTTAGAAACCTTATTTTTTTGTATTTTATATTAACACTATTATTCTAGTTCTACTTATAATACCTATACCCTTATACCCTTTACTATGACTAAATTATATTGTGTACCCACACACAGGCCATGCCTTTGTGGGATCTTTTTTTGTATTTATATTTATATTTCATTAATTTTTTTGTATTTGAATTTATGTCATGTAATGCAAAAGAATCCCAGCTGTCTTTCCACCTTTTTGGAGGTCTGCCTGGGGGTCTGCGTCCTTCAGGGATACGTGGAAGTCTGTCATCTGACATTCTGTTTACATGATCATTCCAGTATCGCCTTGGTTGTCGTCCCCACCTAACGATATCCTCCGTCTTGCACATGCTCCGGATGTCGGTATTTCTTACTCGGTCTCGCAATGTGTTTCCGGTTATGGATCGGAGAGTCTTCATCTCGGAGGTTCCAAGTCGAGATTTTGTTCTAGAAGTATCTGCTCTTGCCTCAATCCCATAAGTGGCTATTGGTCGAACACATGTTTTGTATATCGTAGTCCTACAGGAGAAAGTGACCAACTAACAAAACGTAAAATGTTCAGGATGGCCATTTAAGTCACCTTTGCTTGGCAAGAAAATAAACATCAATGAATTAGTCATTTTTAACAATTCTATACATTATACTTCCAACTTTAAAATCCTTTGGGATTTTTTCAGGGCAATATTAAGCTAGTGAGATATCAAACAGTCAATGATCACGTTTTTGTAAAAACTGCACTTCGTCACTTTCTCCCATATGACTACGATATTTTCATTTTATTTCTGTTCTCATGTGTTTGTTCCTCATATTATTTTTTTACATCTCATCAAAGATGAAGAATTTTATGGAAATCTGGGCATTTACGGGGCTGACGACCGTCATAGGCTGATTTAAGTGATCACTTTACACACGTGTAACTTTGTTTGTTCCTCCACACCGAGTTTCTGAGGCATCCGGATATAACTGCAGCATTATTATTATCAATTGTAGCAAAATCCAATTTACCAATTTAATAATAATAATAATAATAAAACCCTTATCCGCACCCCAATGGTGCATAGGGCACTGCGTCATATAAACGCAGTGTTATCTTGATCGTTTACATATGAAGGAAAGGTGATCAGCCCTCCGCTTCAGGTACCAATCCAGGGTAGTATTGAATAAATATTACATTATTTACCAATTTACTCAAATTAAATCCAATTTACTTAAATTAAACTGTGGCGAAAATCCAATCTACTCAAATTGAACTGTGGCGCGCACAGGTTCGCGGTTTGAGGACCGCCGGCTCACAGCATCGGGCTGTGTTTACCTTGACGAGCCGCAGAGATATGGACCCGGTTCTATGTTTACAATTCACCAAAACACTAACAGATTCATCTCTCAGGCGCGATCTCCGTCAACGCCATCTTTGTACGCACTCGTTAGTCCAGGAGTAGCAAGCTGTTGTTCTAATGTTTTGATCCATGCGTGCTTTTTTTAGATTGGAATTATATGAGGAATTATAGAATAGGGTTATCCAATAAGAGGTTTCATTTTGGTATTTGAAAAGAACTGGTATATTTTAAGATAAATCAATGAATATCTATTGCATTGTTAAGAGGAGTATGCGATTAACGATGGAAAACGATATCAGCCAAATGGCCGCCACGGCTACGGCTGCAGCACCATATCCTTTTCATGAAATTTTCCATGACCAATTCGCACATTTGCGGCTGTATGTCCTCTGTAACTTCACGAATTCCGTCTTTAAGGTCTTCAATCGATTGTAGAGCATCGGCATAGACCTTATCTTTCACGTGGCCCCGAGGAAAAAAATCTCAAGGTTTTAATCACAAGATCTCGGGGGCCAACTGTGATCACCTCTTCGAGAAATAACACGGCCATGAAATTTTTGTTAAAAATTGCGATTGTTTCGTTGCTTGTGTGGCACGTTGCGCCGTCTTGTTGAAAATAAACGTCGTCCACATCAATATCTTCCAATTCCGGCCATAAAAAATCATTAATCATAGCTCGATAGCGCAATCCATTCACCGTAACAGTTGCACCAGCCTCATTTTCGAATAAGTAAGGTCCAATCACACCGCCAGCCCAAAAACCGCACCAAACAGTGACAAGTCGAGGGTTTCGATTCTTCATATCACCAAGTTGTCCCAACAACTCAACTTTTTTTAACAAGTTTCACTATTGCTGGCCGAGAAGGCGCTTCACGACGGTCAAAAAGTGCTTTAGTTTCGCGAACTGTGATTGCAAAATTTTCACTATTTCTGTAGTGAATTTTAAAAAATTCAATGCGTTGTTGAAGCGTGTATCGTTGCATTTTTATTAATCGCGTAGTTTCTACTTGTCAAATGTCAAAAGATGACAGCTTCAAAAGTGGCACCTGCCCAGATAGCGGGCTATTCAAAATGAAACCTCTTATTGGAAAACCCTGTACAAGATGTTTTTACTACGTTTATAGATAATTAAGTGGATCTTTGATTCCTGGTTCCAACTCTAATGTATGGAAGTGAAACATGGAGTTGGCAAAAGAAGGATGAAAGTAGACTGAATGCGCAAAAAAACATGCACAACTGAAAATTGACGATTTTTGATTTATGACGTTCTTGAAAGGAGTGAGCGATATGTTGGCCTTTTCCCGGAAAAAAATACCACGCCCGTTCGAACTCGCAATAAAACGTTGCAAGTCTGAAATGATGTTTCTTTGAAGCGTTTGAACATTTGGTTGGGTCATTTTGCAACGGTGTCGAGGGACAACTCAACGCGGTTTGAGTAACTCATTTAAGGAAACCAGCGATTGTCAAACTTAATTGTAATTTTTTTACCCGGAAACCGCTTAGAACTTAGTTGAGTGTCCAATGTTCAGATAGTGTGCGACACGGAATTAATTTCCTTTGCCCTCATTATTATCATATTTTTTAAATTATGTTTTTTTTTAATGTTTAAGCACTATCTACCCTCTGATTTCAAACAGCCATATTTGGTATTTTTGTCCGCCTCCTTAGTGTAATGGTCAGCACGCTCGGCTACCGTTCTGGAGGTCCCGGGTTCGATTCCCAGGGGGGGTGTCAAATAAATATAAGTGATTTTTTCACTATAATATTTATTCAATATTACCCTGGACTGGTATCTGAAGCGGAGGGTTGATCACCTTTCTTTCACGTGTAAACGATCAAGATAACACAGCGTTTATATGACGCAGTGCCCTATGCACCATTGGGGTGCTGATAAGGTTTTTTTTTACTATGTATGGTATCAAACGTTTTGATCAATATCACTAGTCTGTTTTTGGCTGGTTGGAAGATATTGCTTTTTAGCAATAAGCCCGCCAATGGTCTTATTTTTTTTTCTGTACATAATGTTTAAATAAATAAACTTTCTCGCGATACTATTTTGGAAAACCTAAGAATGTCGGGTTCACCAATATGGAAGACCCGGTTTGTGTGTTATTGTGCGGGAAGCCAGAATAGGATATTTAAAAGAAATGGTTACTTACAGTTTGTTTATTGACATAAATTCTTACACTTTAATTACTATTCATATTAACTTATTATAATTTATCTAATTGATTATGGAACTTTGAATTAAATATGAAGCTAAAATATACGTCCTTTAGCAATCGAGCGATACAGCGAATCTCGCTCGCCGCGCCTCGGTTGGCCGCTTTTGTTGAATCCGCTCAGTGTTGTCAACCTGACAACACCAAATGGCGTGGCCAGACGCCCACACTATGTTTGAGAACCGCTGCGTTTCTACATCAAAGGATTCATTCCGCGTGCGATTGTTGGAGCAATGCACCCGTCTTTATTATCCGAGGAAATATCCTTAATATAAACGCCCACATTATATTATTATTTATGTCCCTTGTGCATATGTTAATACGAACATATCGCTCACTCCTTTCTAGAACGTCATAATTAAAAAAAAAACTGGATTTTTCAGGAGAACATTTTAAATGTTTAAAAATAATATAATACAATGTATCAAAAATAAATATCAAGCTACGTACTAAACTTTTTACTGTGCAACAGATCTTTTTAGGTAAAACCTGAAGGTTTTTTCTCCATTTGAAAAATATTTAGTATATTTAAAAAAAAATTAAACAATACCTTTTCTTCAAAATATAAAACCAACACTTTCTGCCCTGTAGCTGGTAAATATAAAGTTTAAAATATGTCTCTTTTTCTGGGATTTAGTACATTTTCTGGGCATGCCGAAAACGTGCACAACTGAAAATTGTCGATTTTTGATTTATGACGTTCTTGAAAGGAGGAAAAATAAATATCAAGCCACTTATTGAACTTTTTACTGTGCAACAGACCTTTTTAGGTAAAACCTGAAGGTTTTTTCTCCATTTGAAAAATATTTAGTATATTTAAAAAAGTAATTCAACAATACCTTTTCTTCAAATTGCAAAACCAACACTTTCTGCCCTGTAGCGGGTAAATATTAAGTTAAAAATATGCCTCTTTTGCTGGGATATAGTACATTTTCTGGGCATTCCGAAAACATGCACAACTGAAAATTGACGATTTTTTATTTTTGATTAAAGGAGTGAGCGATATGCGGATGGGTCAAACATTTGTTCCGATTTTGACGCGACGCTGTCTACATTTTTGTTTGAAATTTTAATATATACGCGAAGGGAACAATCGAGACCATATTGCTATCTGCGCGGAAACATCTGCCCAATCGCTGAACAGAAAATATAATATTTCGACCCAAACAATCGCCTTCTGTTTGTTCCGCGCTGGAAATCGTTCCGCGTCGACCGCCATTGCAAAACTGGCCGGCCAGTTAATTTTTAACGAGGGTTTGTGAATACGGATGAATTGATTTATATTTTTCAAGCATTCGTGATTAATCGGGCGTTATTTTAACCTGAGGGCTGGCTAATAGGTACTTGGATTTGATCTGAGGGTAGGAAATTCGCGGACGTTTTGTGGACTCCTTGCATTACGGTCAGAATAATAATATAGTGTATTTTAATAGTTTTTAGAGCAATACTTATTTACATTTTTTGCAATTAATTGATGGTGGCATGTTGCGCCATATATGCGCAAGCATATTTAAAAAAATAATTAAACAATACCTAAAACTAACTAACTAACTAACCATTACGCCGCTTCCCCGCAGGGGTAGAGCGCCACACCACTCTGTCCTTGCAAACATTCTTCGCCTCTTCCACGTTCATGCATCTCCTCATACATACCCGCCGATTGTTACGACTCCTAACCTGACCACTTTCAAGTATTTGGCATACCTGATCGTGCCATGTTTATCTCGGTCTTCCTCTGGTTCTTTTCCCACTAACATTCGCCTCATAAATTTGTTTTACCGTTCTTTCCTCACTCATTCGTTCTGCATGTCCAAACCATCTCAACACACCTTTCTTAATTTTATCGATAATGATTATCTCAGCTTTGCATTCCTTCCTTATTTCACTATTCGCACATCTATCATACATCGTTTTGTCGCACATTCTTCTGAGAGATCGCATTTCGACTGCATTCAGTCTACTTTCATCCTTCGTTTGCCAACTCCATGTTTCACTTCCATACATTAGAGTTGGAACCTGGACTTTGTTGTGCACTGCTAGTTTAGCTTCCGCTGATAGGTTTTTATTTGCTATAACTGATTTCAGTGCACCATTCACTTTGTTCCCAAACAATACCTTTTCTTCGAAATGCAAAAACAACACTTTCTGCCCTGTAGCGGGTAAATATTAAGTTAAAAATATGCCGCTTTAGCTGGGATATAGTACATTTTCTAGGAATTCCGCAAACATGCACAACTGGAAATTGACGATTTTTGATATACGACGTTGTTGAAAGGAATGAGCGAAGTGATAATATTTTTATTTATTTATGTTACAGGGTTCTACGCCCCGAAAGTGGTGCTAGAGGCGCCCCCTAGCGAGGGGAAGATTGCCAAGGGGGCCGATGTAACGCTGGACTGCGATTCAGAGAGGGGCGTCGGCGACTTTGAATACGGCTGGTTCAGGTAGGCGAATGTCGACCGTATGTCAATTTTTGAATTACCCAACGTCCAAGTGGCTCTCAAATTCAGCTTCGGCTTATGCAACACCGTTTATCATGGCCCTGCTTTGGCTTCAACTTTCGTAGTAGTTGAAGTTTCATAGACTATGCCTACTCGTGAGTGGATTTCATGGCTAACAGCGCGCTTCTTGACAGCTGCTTTTTATTTTTTTACAGAATTTTCAATGTTTACGATTAGATTGTTGTTTCATAGATATGAAATATTTTCATTGCTTCTTCTTCTTCTTCATTGAAATTTAAGATTTTGAACAAATGAACATTAATATGTTTGTTTTAATTTATGTCTGCGACAGGTTTTTTTACCCATGACGTGTGAATACGTGCTTATTTTAAATAACGGTCGTTTTATCGCAATGGCAGCGCCATCTGTTGAATGTAACAGCAACTCGCCCAATAATTAAATTGCTCATGGCGCACAGGGTGCTTCTTGACGGCTGCTAAAATATCATATACCCATGAGCATTGTGAAATTAAGCATATTAGAAATGTGTGCTTTGTCTTTTCTTTTTTTTCCATTTAATCAGACTGAGCTACAGCAGCACGTGGCCGGGTACAGCTAGTGTATGATAATTGTTTTGTATTGGCCATGTTTTCAGGAATGCCGACAAAGTCTCCAACGGAACCCACACACTAGACAAGGATAAGAAGCGTCTGTATCTTCAGAAAGTAACGTCTGCAGACAACGGAGTATACAGGTACTATTAAAGTGAAACTTATCACAAATGAACAGATTATTTCATAAAAATCTTAACACATTGTTGTCGGTCAGTTTTTTCATCAAAATCAATCAAGCTCAAACAGCCTGCCGCCCGGCCCTCAGTATACTAATCACAAGTAGCCGCAACACCCATTCCCATCTGTACAATGTTTGCAGGCGTCTCTCGCGCTCTACCTAAAGTAAGCAAATAGAACGCTCGCAAGCGTCTCCCGCTCTCTACCAACAGTATGGAAAAGGACCCTAATTATACTCTGGCAGTCTGCCGCCCGACCCTCAGTATACTAATCACAAGTAGCCGCAACACCCAATTCCCATCTGTATAATGTTTCTTGGCGTCTCTCGCGCTCTACCTAAAGTAAGCAAATAGAACGCTCGCAAGCGTCTCCCGCTCTCTACCAACAGTATGGAAAAGGACCCTAATTATACTCTGGCAGTCTGCCGCCCGACCCTCAGTATACTAATCATAAGTAGCCGCAACACCCAGGGCTTACGACCTGTCATTAGGCTGGCTTACGCGATTGCTTTGTACACTTGTGTAACGTTCACCCTTCTGCCCATTACTGAACATACATATTTCATTCCTTTTTGGAATTTGCATATATGCAATGGTCTTGGATCTTTTTCACGTGCGGGTAACATTGTGAATAGATTTGAAAGTATTACAACTGTTATATTGATATATCATGCGTATGGTGAATAATCCAATTTCTGATAGAATAAATGATAATATTTTATGTTATCCATTTTTAGATGCAGAGTCAGCCTGCTCCAAGTTACAAAGGACAGTGAAAATTCTTTCGTTTTGAATATAAAAGGTAATATATAACTGTCATTTGGATTGTGCATCGGATGGACGGTAGTGATTTCTTCTTGTGGATCGTGAGTTTGTCGATTCTTCTCACAGTATGAAAATAGATTTATCGACTCATAAAAAGGTTACTTTTAACGTCCTGTTAGCACTAAAAGGGTGTAGATCTCCCATTGTTAGAATCAAGGAGGCAAAGATATCTTATTGTTAGAACCGAGGGGGCGTGAATATCTTAATGTTGACAATGAAGGGGCCATGAATCTCCTATTGTTGACACTGAAGGGGGCATGAATCTCCTATTTTTGACACTGAAGGGGGCATGAATCTCCTATTGTTGACACTGAAGGCGGCATGAATCTCCTATTGATGACACTGAAGGGGACATGAATCTCCTAGGCACCAAGGGGGCAAATATCTCTTATTGTTTTCACCAAGGGGGTGTGTATCTCCCTTTGTTGGCACCAAGGGCTCTGAATCTCCTATTGTTGGGACCAAGGAGGCATAGAGTGCCTATGATACTGTAGTGTTAAATTAATATAGAAAGGAAGGTAATATCTAGTTGTAATATCGCTCACTCCTTTCAAGAACGTCATAAATAAAAAAACTTGATTTTTCAAGAAAACGTTTTTAATGTTCAAAAATATAATACAATGTATTAAAATGAATACTAAGCCACTTATTGAACTTTTTACTGTGCAAAAGATCTTTTTAGGTAAAATCTGAAGTTTTTTTTCTCCATTTGAAAAATATTTTGAAAATTAAAAAAAATAATTAAACAATACCTTTTAGTAAATATTAACTTGAAAATATGCCTCTTTGGCTGGGATATAGTACATTTTCTGGGCATTCCGAAAACATGCAAAACTGAAAATTGACGATTTTTGATTTATGACGTTCTTGAAAGGAGTGAGCGATATGTGTTTTCTATCTATGTTATAAGATCTCCTATAATACAGAAGTGTAAATTGGTAGAAAGATAGAAAAAATATGGTAGAAAGGAAGGTAGAGGGGTAGGATCAGGTAAAGACTTGAGGGGTAGAGATTCATATCATTGGTTCATTGTTTTCTTTATAGATGACGCCGTTCCTCATATCGTGACGCGCCCCAAGGACATTCTACTATCCCCCAATGCAACAGCCACCTTCGAATGCGAGTACAAAGGAGCAGACTCTCTGGAGTGGTTCAAGGATGACCAGAAGGAACCGCTGGAAAATGGAGAGAGGTAGGTTTCTGATCATGGCCACAATTTTTCTTAATACACCGCTGATAAATCTATGATATTATGAAGAAGAGGCTTAAAAATATTAACTCACTCCCCAGATACAGATTAGTTGTAAAGAATTAATTCTCAAATTCAGTCTAGATCGCTAGAACTAGCTCCTTAAAATCTTGTTCGGAAGAACTCACTTCTCAAATACAATCTAGTTCACAAGAACTTACTCTTCAAATACAGTCTAATTCTCAAGAATACTCCTCACATACAGTCTAGTTTGCTAGAACTCACTCCTCAAATACAGTCTAGTTTGCTAGAACTCATTCCTCAAATACAGTCTTGTTCGCAAGAACTCACTCCTCGAATACAGTTTAGTTTGCTAGAACTCACTCCTCAAATGCAGTCTAGTTCACAAGAACTCATTCCTCAAATACAGTCTAGTTCACAAGAACTCATTCCTCAAATACAGTCTAGTTCACAAGAACTTACTCTTCAAATACAGTCTAATTCACAAGAACTCACTCCTCTCATACAGTCTAGTTTGCTAGAACTCACTCCTCAAATAGGGTCTAGTTTGCTAGAACTCACTCCTCAAATACAGTCTAGTTCGCAAGAACTCACTCCTCAAATACAGTCTAGTCCACAAGAACTCACTCCTCAAATATAGTCTAGTTTACAAGAACTCATTCCTCAAATACAGTCTAGTTCACAAGAACTCACTCCTGAAATAGTCTAGTTTGCAAGAACTCACTCCTCAAATACAGTCTAGTTCAGAAGAACTCACTCCTCAAATACAGTCACTCGCTGCCATTTTTCAATACGTTCATACACTTTGATGCTGTTTTGTTGTTGTTTTAGAATTACAATTCGCAAGTCTGGAACGCTCGTTATTGAGGACTTGAACTGGAGGGATGAGGGAATCTACACCTGTGTCGCGTACAGGAATGCCGGGAAGACGGTGCAGAAGTTCTCTGCAAAGCTGGAGGTCGCACGTGAGTGTCTGGAAGCATTGTTTGGTTTTTTTATTAATTGAATTTAATATTCTCAAAACTATTAATATTTAAAGCATTTACTTTGTGGTTAGTCATTTTTACTTATTTTTATGTCTACCGGTTTCGAGACGTACCCGTCTCTTCATCAGGACAATCACTACCACAGCATGCAAACAATATGACTGTCCAAACTTAAAACACAGTAAGGGACATTTTTTTTTAGTACGTTTTTTTGCATTTTTGAATCTACTTAGTCCAAAAAAGCAAAAAAAAATGTACTTCAAAAAAATGTCCCTTACTGTGTTTTGAGTTTGGACACCCGAATACCACCCTTTATCATTTACACACTCAAAACTACACAAAACGTCTAACACATGCGATTTTTGGTCTACCCGAGGACCAACATGCACTAAAGGTTTCAGCAACAGTCACGCCTTACGAGCCGAAGTTTAACATGCAATTGAATTTAAATTAACCACTTAAGGCCCGGTTTTCGTTATGTTAATTTTCTCTGAATGTAAATAACATTTAACGTCATTGATTTTTTACTTAAAACACCGTTTTTGTATTGAAAAAACAAGTTTTTCTTTTAAATACATTGCGTACCCGTTGCGCGTGGCAACGAGGATAGCCTGGAACGACTAGTAGTGATCGGTAGCCTGGAGGGAAAGAGAGGGAGAGGAAGATCCCCCACACGATGGACCGATCAAATTAAGGCAGCAGCAGGCACCTCTGTGGTTGGAGCGCTACGTGCAGCGCAGTCAAGGGATAACTGGAGAAGAGTCATTGCTTCTGCAAGGGTCACAACCCTCAGCAATGAGGAATAAGACGGAGAAGAATTCTTCTCCGTGTTAGTCCTCATTACTGCGGGTTGTGACCCTTGTGGAAGCAATAAATATATGGTTTTAAAAAAAATGTACTTGAATTTTTTTTTTAAAACTATGTTTTTTCAAATATATGGTTTTTAAAAGAAAATAATTATTGAAAGGTAAAAAATTGAGAATTGAAAAAAAATATTTTTTTCAATATATATAGTGTCGGGTTATGGTCCCGTGGTTAGTGTCGCGGACTCGTAAGTCAGAGTTTCTCGGTTCGAACCCACTCTACCACAATTTGATACCTATTTCTAATAATGAGCCGCTCAGGCTCACAGAAGTAGTATGAAATTGTAATATTTGTGTTGTGGCAACCCACACATCGACTATGGCAACTCAAATCGAGTGAAACCACGGAGCCCGCAACGAGCGGAAACTAGCTCGTGACACTTCGCCGCCGCCCGTCCTCAGATCGACACGTATTTCAACTGTTCTCGTATTAGAATCACGCGATTATTCTTAAGTATTTTCTTGATTGTAATTTTATAGAACTGAATAAATTTGTGTTAAAAGTAATCCGCTTTCATCTTGCTTCCCTTCTGATAAATTAAAGTGGTATTCAACTAGAAACCACAGTGTAAATAATAAAAACACAAAAAATCTCAAAAAAATCTAAAAAAACATCTTCAAAGTTTATTTGACCGAAAGAGGTATATGTTTTTTTGATGATAGAGGTTTTTTATGTAAGATTTTGTTTGATGTCTTTCTGTGTTTTGTATCTTGAAGTTCTGTGTGTGTTTATTGTAACTGCAGACTGTTGGTAGAATTCCATATTGAATTGTTGGGTAATATATCCAAAATTAAACACGGTTATTGGATTGGATTCTACTTTTATTTACATATATATGATATGTGGCGCGTTTCGTCACTCAAACGATAACACTGAGTGTTTGATAATGTCTTAATAAGAGGAAACGCGTCACATATTATCATATATCGCTCACTCCTTTCAACAATGTGATTTATCAAAAAACTTGATTTTTCAGGAGATCGTTTTTAAAGTTTAAAAACATAATAAATATCAAGCCATTTATTGAACTTTTTACTGTGCAACAGATCTTTTTAGGCACAACCTGACTGTTTTTTCTCCATTTCAAAAATTCTTAGTATATTTAAAAAAACAATTAAACAATACCTTTCTTCAAAATGCAAAAAACAACACGTCTTGCCCTGTAGAGGGTAAATATTAAGTTAAAAATATGCCGCCTTTGCTGGGATATAGTACATTTTCTGTCCATTCCGAAAACATGCACAACTGAAAATTGACAATTTTTGATATATGACGTTAAAAGGAGTGAGCGATATGTCGTAGTCATACAGGAGAAAGTGACCAAGTGCATTTCTTACAAAAACGTGATCATTGACTATTTGATATCTTACTAGCTTAATAGTGTCCTGAAAAAAATCCCAAAGGATTTTAAACTTGGAAGTCATCATCATCATCAGCCTGTGTCCGTCCACTGTTGAACGTAGGCCTCCCGCATGAGTCTCCATCTTCTTCGATCCTCCGCCTTTCGCATCCAGGTCACTCCCGCTATTCTTCTTATATCGTCAGTCCATCTTGTAGGGGGTCGGCCGATGCTTCGTTTGCCAGTTCTTGGGCGCCATTCCAATACTTTTCTTCCCCATCGACCGTTGTCTCTTCGACAGATATGTCCTGCCCATTGCCACTTGAGTGTGCCTATTCGTTGGGTAGCATCCACTACTTGAGTTCTTCTGCGTATTTCCTCGTTTCGGATTCTATCTTTTAGCGACACTCCGAGCATGGATCTCTCCATAGCACGCTGGGTGACTTTTATTTTATGAGTAAGACTTGCTGTTAGGTTCCACGTCTCTGCGCCGTAAGTTAATACAGGGAGGATGCATTGGTTAAATGCCTTAGTTTTTAGACATTGCGGAATTTTCGCTTTAAAAATGTACTTTAGTTTTCCAAATGCTGCCCATCCCAGTTGTATGCGCCTGTCGATTTCTTTTGAGAAGTTATTTCGCCCAAGTTGTATTACTTGTCCCAAATAGGTATAGTCGTTTACAACCTCTATTTGTGTTCCTCCAATGGAAATAGGGTCAAAGGTCTGGGAAATATGACTATTGATCATGGCTTTTGTTTTATCCATGTTCATTTTCAGACCAATTTTATTCGATACTTCATTAAGGTCGTAGAGCATGTCTTGAAGCTTGTCAGGTGATTCGGCTATTAGCACTATGTCATCTGCAAATCGGAGGTGAGAAATGTACTCTCCGTTAATATTTATTCCACGTTTCGTCCAGGACAGCAGTTTAAAGATATCTTCTAGGGCGTTTGTAAAGAGTTTTGGAGATATGACATCTCCTTGTCTAACACCTTTGTTTATAGATATATTGTTGGTGCTATCATGGAGCTGGACCATCATTGTTGCAGATTTGTATAGAGATTTTATTATCTCTATATACCGATAATCTATTTTGCAGCGTTGTAGTGAATCTAGTACTGCCCATGTCTCGATTGAGTCAAATGCCTTTTCATAGTCTACAAAGGCAAGGCAGAGTGGCTGATTATATTCTTCGGTTTTCTGTATGATCTGTCTTAGCGTGTGGATATGATCGATAGTACTAAAGCCTTTCCTAAATCCGGCTTGCTCTCGAGGTTGGAATTCATCAAATCGACCCGTAAGCCTATTTGTTAAAATTCTGGAGAATACTTTATATACATGGGAAAGAAG
This sequence comes from Brachycentrus maculatus, assembly GCF_059751285.1. NCBI lineage: Eukaryota > Metazoa > Arthropoda > Insecta > Trichoptera > Brachycentridae > Brachycentrus > Brachycentrus maculatus. The sequence goes on from NW_028281222.1 coordinate 649,291, forward strand.
GGAAATGGGTCGGTAGTTTTTGAGTAGTGATTTATCCCCTTTTTTGTGGAACAATATCACAATACTCGTACTCCATGTCGCCGGGGTTTCTCCATGTTCTATTACCTTGTTGAATAGTTTTTTAAGCTCTTTCAACAGAGGGGTTCCTCCTACTTTCAGAAGCTCAGATGTAATTCCGTCTTCTCCAGGGGCTTTGTTGTTCTTAAGTTGTTTTAGGGCCGATTTAATTTGTGAGCGAATCAATTTAACTTGGAAGTATAATATATTAACTTGTTATAAATGACTAACTGCATTGATGTTTATTTTCTTGGCAAGCAAAAGTGACTTGAATGGCCCCCCTGAACATTTTACGTTTTGTTAGTTGGTCACTTTCTCCTGTACGACTACGATATGTAAATAAAAGTAGTGTGGCAACCCACAACAATCGAATGAACGAGCATAATCGAACACCCAAACCGAGCTCGGCCCGAACAGGAACCAGAACGACACATTCCGTCACCGCCCGTCCAGTGATCGACACGTCCTCCAACTGTTCTCACATTAGAATCACGCGAGTATTCTTAAATATTTCTTGACTGTAATTTTCTAGAACTGAATAAATTTGTGTTAAAAGTAATCCGCTTTCATCTTGCTTCCCTTCTGTTAAATTAAGTTGGTGTTCAACTAGAACCCATAGTAGAATTCAATCCAATAACCGTGTTTGATTTCAGATATATTACCCAACAATTCTGTGTATGTTACCATCATCCTGAGCCTTCTGTCTTCCACTGCTGGATATAGGCCTCTTCCGTATCTTTCCATTTGTTTGCATCAGTTTGTTGCAAACAGCAACCAACCAAAGGAAATGTTACCACAAAGTGTGTTAAGCGTCTTCTAAATGTTTATTTCCAGGTATAAAGCCTCTGAGTTTGGCAGATTTTGAGCCGCAACTGGAGGAAAACCGCATCGTATATGCGCAAGTCGATGAGCCCTTCTCCTTGGCGTGCGTCGCTAACAAGGAATCCAATCCGCCCGCTTTCGTGACTTGGAAAAATGCGGAAAAGCATTTGGTAAGGCTCTAGGCATTTACTTGTCCTTTTCTAGTGCATTAACCTTCCCCTCCTGGTGATATGATGCTCACTCCTTTCAAGAACGTCATAAATCAAAAAACTTGATTTTTCAAGAGAACGTTTTTAAAGTTTAAAAATATAATACAATGTATTAGAAATGAATATCAAGCCACTTATTAAACTTTTTACTGAGCAACAGATCTTTTTAAGTAAAACCTGAAGGTTTTATCTCAATTTGTAAAATATTTAATATATTTAAAAAAATAATGAAAACAATACCTTTTCTTCAAAATGCATAAACAACATTTTCTGCCCTGTAGCGGGTAAATATTATGTTAAAAATATGCCGCTTTTGCTGGGATATAGTACATTTTCTGGGCATTCTGAAAACATGCACAACTATAAATTGTCAATTTTTGATTTATGAAGTTCTTGAAAGGAGTGAGCGATGTATTTACTGCAACTCGAATTTTTTAAATGAGAATATCAATATAAAATATAATAGAATACGGGCTCAGAATTTTTTTTTCCTCCGTAATATAATTATGTACTACATGAAAGTATTATGATATAAAGTTATTCATTTGCAGCGACGGAAATAAAAAAATTGTTTTTTAAAATTTTTATTTTATTTATTTTTATTTTTAATTTGGGTTAGCAACAGCAACATATGTAAAACAAAACAATTAAAAGATATACATTAAACAAGCCAATTATAGTTAATCAAAGAAACATAAAGATTAGTACAACATATTTAGTGTAGATCTAGCAAATGAATGAATGTGTGTGTGTGAATAAAATCACCACTACACAAATGTTTCTGTGTGTGCGCGCGTGGCGTACTTTGTAAGTATACACGCATGTCGTAACGTGTTTATGACGCCAGTAATAATAATAATAAATTTGGATAACTTATACAGCGCCATTTTTGTAAAATACTACCTCAAGTAGCACGCAGATCGTCTTGCGCGACGGTCGTGTCGCTACGCCAACGGTTGCATTTATTTGCGATGTATTTTTTTCTCGTTTTCAGATAATACCAGAGCTAACATTACAAAATGGTTACATTAATGGACAGGCGCCGTGGCGTAGTTGGTTAGACGTTCGACTGCGAAACTGGCGTCTCTAAAAATAGAAGCTTTACGGAGCCTTTAAAAAAAACCAATAATGATGGCAATTATATTTTGTATTTTTACCAACAAAATTTATGGCATCTCAACATAGATGAAGAAGAATATAGAAGTCTGCATGTTTACAGGGGTTTCAACTCATTCTACACACATGTAACATTCACCGTTCTAACCGTGATTGACAATCACACTACAAAAATTTTGTCATACATATCGCTCACTCCTTTCAACAGCGTCATATATCAAAAATCGTCAATTTTCAGTTGTGCATGTTTTCGGAATGCCCAGAAAATGTACTATATCCCAGCAAAAGCGGAATATTTTTAACTTAACATTTACCCGTTTGGGTAGAATGTGTTTCTGCATTTTGAAGAAAAGGTATTGTTTAATTATTTTTTTAAATATATTCAATATTTTTCAAATGGAGAAAAAACCTCCAGGTTTTACCTAAAAAGGTCTGCTGCACGGTAAAAAGTTCAATAAGTGGCTTGATCTCCTGAAAAATCAAGTTTTTTTTTCATATGATGTTGTTGAAAGGAGTGAGTGATATGCGTACACTCACTTTTTTTCCGGCTTACGGTCAGGCTGAGCTATGTCAGTTTTCCACCGTACCGAATACAGATCAAAATTGAAGTAGTGTGTCCACTTTTCGACGTATCTCTCTCTTGTCGTCACCCCTCCGGGCCGTGGAATGAGCCTATTTTCCTCCGGCACCTTATTTTTATGCAATTTCACTTTTAATAAATTTTAACACCAAAATTCAAAATGTCCTTTTGGCTTGCAGATTTCGGACAGCGGCACCGTCAGAGTTGTGGACGTGGAGACGCTCGTGATAGACAAGGCGTCCCCGCATCACCAGGGGGTGTACTACTGCGTTCAGGAAAATGGGGCCGGATCTTACGAAATGTCTGTGTTCATCGTCGTCAATCGTAAGTGACCAACTTTGTCCATTTACTCATGAAAATTTGCCCAACTACACAACCTGATCACTTTCAAATACTGTGGAACCACTCATAATGAGCATAATTCGTTCCATTTTTTTTTTAGGTCAAGGGATCTTGCATCCCTTATGTCACTGCGACCATATTATGTCTATTGCGACCTCCCTCTGTATTACAGCTCACTCCCAAGACCTACGTGTGTCATGTAACTCACGACCTGTCTTGGTGGTAGGAGCTTCACCTTCTCAGAGTCCAGTAGAGGTCCTCCAAGGATGTGAATTCGTTTGCGAGCGAGTGCGTCACAATTATAGAGAATGTGGATTGGCGTTTCGTTATCCTCTATACAAAATCTGCATACTGGGGGGTCATGTAGTCCAATTTTTGTGTTTCCTCAGTCTGCAGTGTCCTGTCAAGGTCCTGGTTAGGATCCTCATTTGTTTTTTGCTAAGCTTTAGAGGTTTTTTTTGTCAACATCCAGGCATTAAGTGGTTGATTCCATCCATATATTTTTCAATCAGGTGACATTGGCCATTGATTATATTGCTTCTTCTTCTTATACTGTTTTTTAGGACATTCATTCTCCGGTTCGCTCCTGGGAGGTGGAAGACCAGCTATCCCTCCATCGTTTAGGTGGTCTTCCTGGGGGTCAGCTACCTCTATGCTGCTGTCTGCTGCTATCCTCACCACTCGATCCGAACTCGCTCTTTCAACATGATTTCTCCAGAAACGTCTTCTTTCTCTTCTCCATCGCACAACATCTTCAACATCGCAGATTTTTCTTATTTAAGAGTTTCTTACTCTGTCGCAAAGTGTTAGGCCTGCAATGGGTCGTAGAGTCTTCATTTCGGATGTCTTAAGAAGGCTTTTTGTTCTCGTAGTGTCGGCTCTTGTTTCCGTGCTGTATGTCAAGATCGGTCTTACGCAGGTCTTATAGATCCTCACCTTACTCTCTTTCAGCATGTATTTATTTTGTTTTGAATATTGAAAGCATTAACTTTGTGGATCATCTTGATATATTATTTCGAGAAATAAAAATACTTTGTGTTCTGAGGTTGTTGCCGAAACTAGTTGGTTAATAAAAATGTGAGTGGATCAGAACACAAAGTATTTTTATTTCTCGAAATAATATATGTATTTATTTCTCCATACAAAACTTTTTAAGCATCCAGCTACAGCAGAGGCCTTGTTTGCTTGCTCTCTTACTTCATTGTACAGGTTATAGCTGCTGGGGGTCTTCAATTAATCGTCTCGAGGGTCTTCAATTAATCGTCGACAGGGTAAATAGGTACTCTACGCACATGGGGCTTACAATAAATGTTGCAAAAACCCATGTGTTGTGCAACAGCTCATGCCTAGATGCCCAACAACCCTTGATGTTGAGTAACCAGCGCATCCAAAGGGTCGAGAGTTTCAAGTACTTGGGAGTGTACGCGACTGAAAATGGCAGCCTTCAAAAGGAACTGGGAGTGCGATTAGGACTCGCAGGGTCCGCATTTAACAGTATGAAGGCTGTCTGGAGATCGGATTTATACCCGGTGAAGACCAAATGCCGCCTATACAATGCCTGCATTGCTCCTGTTCTCTTATACGGCTGTGAAACATGGCACCTTACAAGGGCCCAGAGCAGCCGTGTACTAAGCTTTGAGAATAGGTGTTTGCGGAGAATCTTAGGCGTGCGGTGGTTTGACTTTGTGAGGAATGAAGAGATAGGGCGTAGGACGCAGCAAATCTTGGTCACAACTGTCGTCAAGAAAAGGCGATTCAGTTGGCTTGGCCATGTACTCCGCATGCCTCCTGAGAGCCTTAATCAAGCTTGCCTCTTTTACAAGGCATCAGGTTCGCGCCGCCCAGGACGACCACTGCTGACAATTCGTCGGCAGTTCTCGTCAGAACTTCGGGACGCGGATCTGACTTGGGAGGATGCAAGGGAGCTGGCAGCCGACAGGAAAGCCTGGAGACAGTTTGTGGACTCCATATGCTCCACCTAGGGAGCGGATATGGTTTATTATTATTATAATACTTGAATTGCATAACTTGCTCTATGATTTCATTATTGATTGCAAGTTTGCATCGTATTGGGTGTCTCGAAGTGACCATGCTCTTTGTTTTGTTAATGAAAATTTTCATGTTAAATCTTTGAGATGAAAGGTGGAATCTATAAAGCAGCAGATTATATTGCAACATCATCTAATAATAAAAATTAAATATTTTTCCAGCCCTTCCCGTCATAAAAAACGGCCCGCAGAACAAAACGGTGGACATTGACGACGTGGTCCATCTAGCCTGCGACGTGGATATATCCAGAGACACCCAGCTCCTGCCCAAGATCAAGAAGTTCTGGAACTCCATCCTGACTCCATCCTACCTCTCCTACCTCAGTGCCCTGGACGGCCACTCCAGGGAACACCAAGGCGAGAGGGAATTCCCTCAGAACTTGGCCAATGTGACCCTGCACTACGACGCCAAGAGAAGGAAGGTGCCGGAGACTGAAAGGCTGATCCCGCGGCCCGGAGGGGTGGCGACAAGAGAGAGATACGTCGAAAAGTGGACGCACTACTTCAATTTCGATCTGTATTCGGTGCGGTGGAAAACGGACATAGCGCAGCCTGACCGTAAGCCGGAAAAAAGTGAGTACATGAAATAACTAACTGACTAGCCATCATGCCGCTTTTACGCAGGGGTAGGCAGAGAGAATAGAACGCCACACCACTCTGTCCTTGCAAACATTCTTCGCCTTTTCCACGTTCATGCATCTCCTCATACATACCCGCCGATTGTTTCGACTCCTAACAAGTATTTGGCATACTTGATCTTGCCAAGTTTTCCTCGGCCTTCCTCTGCTCCTTTTTCCAATTACATTCGCCTCATAAATTTGTTTTACCGTTCTTTTCTCACTCATTCGTTCTACATGTCCAAACCATCTCTTTAATTTAACCTTTTACATTCTTTTTTGACTTCTCAACATAGATGGAGAAGAATATGGATGTCTGGCATTTACGGGGCTTACGACCGTCGTAGGCTGGTTAGAGTGATCACTTTACACACGTGTAGCAACCACTCCACTCAAATCCTTGAAAGTTGTATATATATGATCCGATTTCGAAACATTGTGCTTGAATCACTAGAATTTCACTAGAGACATCTATTGGTGAGATGTAAAGAAGCTTTTTACTAAGCAGAAACTCTTGTATTAGTATGTGAGGTCCGAATCCTGGTTTATTTGTGAACAAGTATCACTTTAGAACACTTTACACAGTGTAACATTCACCAATTCTACCCATGATTTACAATCACACATTTTGAGTATGTCCGAATACTTGTTCACTTATCTTGATTATTAATAACTAAACTAACTAACTAGCCATCACGCCGCTTCCCCGCAGGGGTAGGCAGAGAGAATAGAGCGCCACACCACTCTGTCCTTGCAAACATTCTTCGCCTCTTCCACGTTCATGCATCTCCTCATACATACCCGCCGATTGTTACGACTCCTAACCTGACCACTTTCAAGTATTTGGCATACCTGATCGTGCCATGTTTTTCTCGGTCTTCCTCTGCTTCTTTTCCCGCTAACATTCGCCTCATAAATTTGTTTTACCGTTCTTTCCTCACTCATTCGTTCTACATGTCCAAACCATCTCAACACACCTTTCTTAATTTTATCGATAATGATAATAATGGATTATTTTAAAATGTTTCCATTGGTACGCGAAAACCCAGTGAGATCACTTGAGATGTAGAGTACCTCATTCTGAATACATTTTCAGATCGCGTCTCCGTCCAAGCTCACGACGCAGCAATCAGGATCAAGAACGCATTTCCTTCGGATTCGGGGACCTACTGGTGCGAAGCCGTAACGATGGCCAAATTCTCTGTCGCCTCGCCCAGAGCCACATTGGAGGTCAAAGGTGAGTGTGCTAAGTGCAAAGGCAAATAGCCGCGTGTTCAAAACAGTAGTTTTGAGATAAACTAATTTATAGTTGACTTAAAAAATTATGCTTTTCGCCAACACGTGTCGCTCACTCCTTTCAAGAACGTCATATATCAAAAATCGACAATTTTCAGTTATGCGTGTTTTCGGAATGCCCGGATTACACTGCTCCCCTTTTAGTTTATGTTCTCCTGGTGTACGAAAAACAATTCAGTCTAACCAATCTTAGTTTTGTGGCAACCCACACATCTACTATGGCAACTCGAATCGAGTGAATAACCGAACACCCTACGGAGCCAGCAACGAGCGGAAACTAGCCCGACACACTTCGTCACCGTCCGTCCTCCGATCGACACGTATTTCAACTGTTCTCATATTAGAATCACGCGATTATTCCTAAATATTTCTTGATTGTAATTTTCTAAAACTGAATAAATTTGTGTTAAAAGTAATCCGCTTTCATCTTGCTTCCCTTCTGTTAAATTAAATTGGTATTCAACTAGAAACCATAGTTTCTTGGTCGTTATTCAATGTACTGTGTTGTTTTCTAGTTAATCTTCCGGAACATGTTTACATACTTTCCGCTTATTTTTTGTTCATTGTGTACCATGAATCGCCGTCCAGTTTGATTTGATATATTACAAGTAACAAATTTGATATATCGCTCACTCCTTTCAACAATGTACGTATATCAAAAATCGTTAATTTTTCAGTTGTGCATGTTTTCGGAGTGCCAAAAAAATGTACTATATCCCAGCAAAAGCGGCATATTTTTAACTTAATATTTACCCGCTACAGGGCAGAAAGTGTTGTTTTTGCATTTTGAAGAAAATGTATTGTTTAATTATTTTTTAAATATACTTAATATTTTTCAAATGGAGAGAAATCATTCAGGTTTTACCTAAAAAGATCTGTTGCACAGTAAAAAGTTCAATAAGTGGCTTGATGTTTATTTTTAATACATTGTATTATATTTTCAAACTTTAAAAACGATCTCCTGAAAAATCAAGTTTTGTGATTTATGATGTTGTTGAAAGGAGTGAGCGATGTACCAAATTAATACAATTTTGTGGCTATTTGGATAATGAATATCTGGGTAAAGGAAAGAGATAGAGCAAAATCTGTGATTGTATATGATAGAGGCCGGTTATAAGAATGCTTTGAGCCGTGTTACGCCAAACAGCCGCAACTTGAGTTACAGCTAGTTGCCTTTACACATAAGTGTGCTTGACCTCTCCCATACTGATCATCCACAAATTTCTTTTTCTTCCTGGCTCCATCCCAACTTATCGTCCTTGCAGACTGTTAGGGTCAGCTCTCCTCGTCCTCAGGTTGAAGGTCCTTCTTTCATGGACAACGTCACCTAGGCCATGTCTTCGAACAATGTTCTCTTTGCAGCATCCATGAATTTTTTGGTCTTCCTCTAGATATCTATATAGATCATCCACTTCATATTTGTATGGAAATCGTAGTACGCAGCTAACTGAGTCATAGCCGCCACGTCTGTCCCAACACGCCGTCAGGCGTCGACTGAATTCCGCCATCTAATAAGCGAGAGGCTGGAAATAGGATCGAACGAAAGCCAACTAGTTTAGTTGTCTCGCTCTCTCGTAATACCACATTTATTAGGGTGAAAGAAATAACATGTCGCTAGCAGACCAAAAATTAACATATTGATATGTACTTTTATTTAATTTTTCTAGTTAGCTTATATTACATTTGATACAAAATTTGATGACGTATGCGAACGCACGTTTTCGTTTTATTCAAATATCTAAAGTTTAAACGTTCATATCTTCCCTAGTTCTCTACATATTTCAATAAGAATGTCACCGATAGTCTTGTGATCTTTCATATACATTTATTAGCCAATAATCACACATTGTGATGTGATTTTGATAAAATTGATTTGGGTATAATTAAAATGTGACGCATTTTTATTAATATGGAAGTTATAATAAATCTCTTCTTCTCTTTCCATGTTCGCTCCCTAGGCCGAGCATATGGCCAACGCGAGGCGTCTCCAAGTCACTCTGTCGCGCGCCATCTCCTTGGCTTCCTCCCAGGTCAGTCCGGCATCTCCAAGTTCCGCTGAGTGTGAACGGCCTTCCGGGGCGCCGGAATCCTCGGGGTTGGAAGAAGAGACACGAGGGGTTGATGCTCTCAGGTGGCATTCTAAGGACATGTCCCAACCATGTCCACCTTCTCCTCTTCAGGACTTCCAGTATGAGGGGCTGTTGAGTTCTTCTCCTCACATCGTCATTCCTGACCAAGTCGTACCACTTTATACCCAGTATTCGCCTCAGGCACCTATTTTCATAACTTGCTAGTTTCTTGCTCTGAGCTTTGGTGAGGTGCCATGACTCACACCCGTACAGCAGCACTGTTAAGATGCAGGCGTTAAAGAGATGACACATGGTTTTTGTTGAGTAATGCAGTGAGTCCCAGATATTGCACATTTTCATAAATAACAGTTAATAAATTATTAGGTAATTTAAGGCAACCAACAAATATTTAAAAAAAAGTGAGATATACAGCTGAGTAGGCGATGTTATCCAAGCAGAATATAGGCCAAGTCTTCCGACTTGTTCCGCGTCCATTTATTGACAATATTTTGAACCGTTTTCTTGTTATTGACGCGTTTTGTTTGTATTTTGCAGAAAAGTTGAAGTTTTCTCCTCCGCCGGTCAGTAAGCGCCTAGAATTGCATTCGTTCGGGAAGGTCCACTGCAAGGCGCAGGGAGATCCACCTCCCAATGTCACGTGGTATAAGGTACCGTAAAAATCTCACTGTTTCCGACCTTTTTACTATTCAATCTCAATCAATCTAACCCTTATCTGCACCAAATGGTGCATAGGGCACTGCATCGTATTGACACAATGTTATCTTGATCTTTAACCGGTTAACTGCCAAAAGCGTCTCAAGACGCATAATTTTCTGTGAACGGAGCGCCGCTCATACAAAAATTACGTCTTACGACGCGCCGTTTTAAATGGGCTTTCACTAAAGAAAATCAATTTTTTTAAATCTACAAATATATTGAACGCATAGTGATATCTATTGAGAATATCTTTGCATACTTAGAATTGAAACAGGATTTGTTTTTACCACTTTAAACGCAAATTAAAGACAGCTTTGTCATCGGATCAACTAATGGCGCTCAGGGTTGTCCATTAATCCCCGAGTTGCCGTCACTGCCGAATCTGATGACAGTGATTTTAGAGTCAATTCTGATGATTTTTAATTTTTAAAAATCATAGTGTGTGTATACTTTTAATATTAAACTAAGATAAACAATTACTTTTGACAAAAACTGAGACCGAGAAAAACATGGCACGATCAGGTATGCCAAATACTTGAAAGTGGTCAGGTTAGGAGTCGTAACAATCGGCGGGTATGTATGAGGAGAGGCATGAACGTGGAAGAGGCGAAGAATGTTTGCAAGGACAGAGTGGTGTGGCGCTCTATTCTCTCTGCCTACCCCTGCGGGGAAGCGGCGTGATGGTTAGTTAGTTAGTTAGTTAGTTTTTTTGACAAATAATTTAGTTTTCATATTATCTATGACAAATTTTGTGACAACCCTGCGCCACGAACAATTAATTTTATGATAGATAAATGACCGCTCGACTGGCGCGCTCTTATTTATTTGGTTAGTTTTATAAATAAACGTTATTACACTTTCAATAACGATATGTTAAGAAGGTTTTCACCTCAGTGGTTGGAGCGCTACGTGCAGCGCAGTCAAGGGATAACTGGAGAAGAGTCATTGCTTCTGCAAGGGTCACAACCCTCAGCAATGAGGAATAAGACGGAGAAGAAGAAGAAAGAAGGTTTTATTTTTGTCGTAAAATTCGCGGCGTACTGGGTACCGCCATACATGTACCTGCCGGCAGTTAAAAGGTTAATTATATGAAGGCAAGGTGATCACTCCTGCGCTTCAGGGACCAGTCCGGTATAATATTAAATAAATATTAGAGTATAAAATCATTAATATTTATTCTCACCCCCCCTGGGAATCGAACCTGGGACCTCTAGCACGGTAGCTAAACACTGAGGTGGACCTTTTTACTATTATGGCCAGTAAATTTCCATTAAACTTTACAGATATCCATCTTTCTTGGCAATAAATGTTTATTAAACTTTTACAGATATCCATCTTTCTTGGCAGTAAATGTCCATTAAACTTTTACAGATATCCATCTTTCTTGGCAGTAAATGTCCATTAAACTTTTACAGATATCCATCTTTCTTGGCAATAAATGTTTATTAAACTTTTACAGATATCCATCTTTCTTGGCAATAAATGTCCATTAAACTTTTACAGATATCCATCTTTCTTGGCAGTAAATGTCCATTAAACTTTTACAGATATCCATCTTTCTTGGCAGTAAATGTCCATTAAACTTTTACAGATATCCATCTTTCTTGGCAATAAATGTCCATTAAACTTTTACAGATATCCATCTTTCTTGGCAGTAAATGTCCATTAAACTTTTACAGATATCCATCTTTCTTGGCAGTAAATGTCCATTAAACTTTTACAGATATCCATCTTTCTTGGCAATAAATGTCCATTAAACTTTTACAGATATCCATCTTTCTTGGCAGTAAATGTCCATTAAACTTTTACAGATATCCATCTTTCTTGGCAATAAATGTCCATTAAACTTTTACAGATATCCATCTTTCTTGGCAGTAAATGTCCATTAAACTTTTACAGATATCCATCTTTCTTGGCAATAAATGTCCATTAAACTTTTACAGATATCCATCTTTCTTGGCAGTAAATGTCCATTAAACTTTTACAGATATCCATCTTTCTTGGCAGTAAATGTCCATTAAACTTTTACAGATATCCATCTTTCTTGGCAATAAATGTCCATTAAACTTTTACAGATATCCATCTTTCTTGGCAATAAATGTCCATTAAACTTTTACAGATATCCATCTTTCTTGGCAGTGAATGTCCATTAAACTTTTACAGATATCCATCTTTCTTGGCAATAAATGTCCATTAAACTTTTACAGATATCCATCTTTCTTGACTGTATATAGGTTTTTATGGCCAGTGAATTTCCGTTAACTTTTTATAGCTGTCTTTTATGATGTTTGTGGCCAGTTAATTTATATGGAACAGAGTGAATGGTGCACTAAAATCACTTTTCGCAAATAAACACTAAAATCTATCAGCGAAAGCTAAACTGGCAGTACACAACTGAGTTCTGGCTCAAACCCTTATGTATGGAAGCGATGCATGGACTTGGCAAAAGAAGGATGAAAGCAGACTGAATGCAGTCGAAATGCGATCCCTCAGACGAATGTGTGGCAAAACGATGTTTGATAGATGTTCGAATGATGAAATAAGGAAAGAATGTAAGGCTGAGATAAGCATTATCGATAAAATTAAGATAGGTATGTTGAGATGGTTTGGACATGTGGAGTGTATGAGTGAAGAAAGAACGGTTAAACAAATTTACGAGGCGAATGTAGTTGGAAAAAGAAGCAGAGGAAGACCGAGGAAAACTTGGCACAATCAGGTATGTCGAATACTTGAAAGCGGCCGGGTCAGGAGTCGTAATAATCGTCGGGTATGTATGAGGAGATGCATGAATGTGGAAGAGGCTAAGAATGTTTGCAAAAACAGAGTGGTGTGGCGTTCGTTTCTCTCTGCCTACCCCTGCGGAGAAGCGGCGTGATTAGTTAGTTACTTAAGTTAGTTAATTAGTTTAGTTAGTTACTTTATATGAATTTTTACAGCGGTCTTTCTTAGCTGTATATAGCAGCTGTTCAAATAAAATTCATGTAGAAAAACCATATAGTTCTTATTTTATTATATAACATGCAGTGCCATCAAGAAATGACACTGCGAAACTCAAATGTAATAAATAAATGTTTCAGTCGCTGGATTCCGAGCTTCCGGAAGATGTTCAATCCGTCAACGGCACCCTCTTGTTTAGCAAAATCGGGAAGCAGCACAGTGGTTCCTACACGTGCGTCGCCAAAAACGCGGACGGGTCTATCAACACAACGATCAAGATTGATGTCGTAGGTTGGTATCGCGCACTGTTGAATTTATACGTATTTTGTGAACATTGCTTGAAGATTCTTTGAACATGCTTTGTGAGTTGACTGGGCCGAACATTTGATAAATTTTAAATGCTAAATTTCATTTTTAATTCAAGTTTTACTTGGTAAATACCATTATTTCTTTAAATCTATTGTGACACATCGCTCGCTCCTTTCAAGAACGTCATAAATAAAAAAACTTGATTTTTCAGGAGAACGTTTTTAAAGTTTAAAAATATAATACAATGTATTAAAAATAAATATCAAGCCACTTACTGAACTTTTTACTGTGCAACAGATCTTTTTGAGTAAAACCTGAAGGTTTTTTCTCCTTTTGAAAAATATTTAGTTTATTTAAAAAAATAAATTAAACAATACCTTTTCTTCAAAATGCAAAAACAACACTTTCTGCCCTGTAGCGAGTAAATATTAAGTTAAAAATATGCCTCTTTTGCTGGGATATAGTACATTTTCAGTAGTATGTTCTCTCTCTCTCTCTCATATTTAAAAAAAAAAATCGTACAAATTCACGTAAGTCGAAATCTTTTAAGTAGAGGGCTTACTGTATTTCCTAAAATCTATACATTTTTTAAAATCTATACAGTGTCTCCACTAAGGAGTAATTTTACATTTTTTGACATTCTTTGTTGCTAGTGTCGCCGCGTTTCGTGTTCCCCTTGCCGGGCGAGATAGTGGACGCGAACGAGGGCGACCCCATCTGGCTGGACTGCTCCGCGGAGGGCGACCCCACTCCGCGCACGCAGTGGGACCGCAACTTGGAGCGAATCGGGGGCACCCCGGAAGACAAAGATAGGTACGGAAGCAAGCATGCTGGTCGTGATGATAAAAAAAATAGCATTTTGACATCTCGGCGTAGATGAAGAAGAATATGGAGGCCTATGTGTTTATTAGTTTCCTAATTATTCCTAGTTATTGTCCGCCTCCGTAGTGTAATGGTCAGCACGCCCGGCTACCGTTCTGTAGGTCCCGGGTTCGATTCCCAAAGGAGGTAAAATAAATATAAGTTATTTTTTCACTCTAATATTTATCCAATATTACCCTGGACTGGTGCCTGAAGCGGAGGGCTGATCACCTTTCCTTCATGTGTAAACGATCAAGATAACACTGCGTTTATATGATGCAGTGCCCTATGCACCATTGGGGTGCGGATAAGGGTTTTTATCTTATTATCTTATATGTGCTTATAGGGTTTCAGACCTGCCATAGGCTGGTTTAAGTAATCACTACACATTTATTCTTCTCTTATTTCTGAGGGTTGTGACCCTTGTGGACACAATGACTCTTCTCCAGTTATCCCTTGACTGCGCTGCACGTAGCGCTCCAACCACCGAGGTGCCTGCTGCTGCCTTAATTTGGATGTCTCTAGTGAAGTTCTAGTGATTCAAGAACAAGGTTTCTAAATTGGTTCATATATATAGAACTTCCAAGAATTTGAGTAGTGTGGTTGTCAATAATGGGTAGAATTGGTGAATGTTACACATGTGTAAAATGGTTACTTAAACTAGCCTATGACGGTCGTCAGCCCCGTAAATGCCCAGACTTCCATATTCTTCTTCATCTCTGATGAGATGTAAAAAAATAATACATAGTTGTTATTTTATTCTATAAAACACAGTAAGTTTAGTTATAATTGGACTGGTATATGTCTCTTATCATGGAATGGTTTTCATTGTATTCCAGAATGATATCCTTGGAGAATGGCACCCTGTACATCAAGTCGGCTCAGGTGGAGGACAGTGACCACTACGGCTGCACGGCCGGGAACTCAGCGGGATTCCGGAGAGAGGAGGTCATCCTGGTTGTGCATCCCGGAAGTGAGTACATTGTATCTTTTCGAATCCTACTTTAGTCGACTTATTGGTCCGATTGGTCAGCATTTTGTGGTGCCTCTTCCGGCCCCGACCACCATAGACGAACCGATGATGATGAACCATAGATGTACCTCGAATGAACGCGACGACCGCGCCATCGCGGACAGCATGACGTCACCACGCCTTTAAAAGTACTGACGACGCAAGGTACATTACAGGATACTCACGGAAATTCACCACAGAAGCTCTAAAGCTTAGCAGAAAACAAATAAGGATCCTAACCAGGACCTTGACAGGACACTGCAGACTGAGGAAACACATGACAAAAATTGGACTACATGACCCCCCAGTATGCAGATTTTGTATCAAGGATAACAAAACGCCAATCCATATTCTATATGATTGTGACGCACTCGCTTGCAAACCAAGTCACATCCTTGGAGGACCTCTACTGGACTCCGAGAAGGTGAAGCTCCTACCACCAAGACAGGTCGTGAGTTACATGACTCATGTAGGTCTTGGCAGTGAGCTGTAATACAGAGGGAAGTCACAATAGACCTAATATGGTCGCAGTGACGTAAGGGATGCAAGATCCCTTGACCCCCAAATAGAAAAAAAAAACATAACATAACCTAATTAATTCACCCATACTTTATATCACGATACTTTCCCTTGCAAATTGAATCGATCGCTGTATTTTGAAGCCGTTGCCTCGTGTTTCCAGTTGGGTATGCGGGCGACAGCGACGGCATGAACACCAAGGCCATCCTGATCACCATGAGCGTGGTGGGCGCCTACATCCTGCTCGTGGTGGGCCTCATGCTGTGGTGCCGCATCCGCCGGCGCAGGAAGCTGGCCCAAGTCCTCGGTAACCCCCCCCCCCACCCCTCATGCATACGCATATCGTAGTTGTACAGTCGATCTGAATAGACAATTTTTTGAAAAAATGCAGTGTTCTGGTGCAATGTATACCCACATTTTCTTCAAACTGCAAAAACAACACTTCTGCCCTGTAGCGGGTAAATATTAAGTTAAAAATATGCCGCTTTTGCTGGGATATAGTACATTTTCTTGGCACTCCGAAAACATGCACAACTGAAAAATTAACAATTTTTGATATACGTACATTGTTGAAAGGAGTGAGCGATATATCATATTTTCTGGGCATTCCGAAAACACGCACAACTGAAAATTGACAATTTTTGATATATGACGTTGTTGAAAGGAGTTAGCGATATATAAAAAACAGGTGGACGCTCGACTGCGAAACTGCCGTCACGGGTTCGATTCCCGCCGATAGCAAAATTAATTCAGGAAAATTCCCTATCCTTACTATCCTGCCTGCAGACAAGCCCCTAAAATAGACATTTTGGCGGGTTATTCCCTTTAAAAAAAATAAAAACAGCATTTTTTGTATGACAAATTTTTCCGTCACAGCTAGAACATGACGAAAAAATTCGTCATTATATATTTATATATGTATAGGGTGGTTTAAGTGATCACTTTACACGTGTAACATTCACCAATTCTACCCATTATTGACAACCACACTACTCAAATTCTTGGAAGTTCTATATGCATATCGCTCACTCCTTTCAAGAACGTCATAAATCAAAATACTTGATTTTTCAGGAGAACGATTTTGAAGTTTAAAAATATAACACAATGTATTAAAAATAAATATCAAGCCACTTATTGAACTTTTTACTGTGCAACAGATCTTTTTAGGTAAAACCTGAAGGTTTTTTCTACATTTGAAAAATATTTAATTTATTTATAAAAATAATTTAACAATACATTTTCTTCAAAATGCAAAAACAACATTATCTGCCCTGTAGCGGGTTAATATTAAGTTAAAAATATGTCTCTTTTGCTGCGATATAGTACATTTTCTGGGCATTCCGAAAACATGCACAACTGAAAATTGACGATTTTTGATTTATGACGTTCTTGAAAGGAGTGAGCGATATATGAATTAACTTTGAAACATAGTTCTTGAATCACTAGAACTTCACTAGAGACATCTATTGGTGAGATGAAAAGAAGCTTTTTTTTATTGAGCAGAAACTCTTTTATTAGTATGTGAGATCCGAATCCTGGATTATAATCACATACATGAGAATCGCCAGAAAAATATGAAAAATAACTCCTATAATTGGAGATAATCCAGATTTGTGAACAAGTATTTGGTGCTTAAAGGCACCCTCACAAAAAGGTAGATAACAGCCCCTCCCCATACAATTGCTCCATATTTATTTGTCTGTTTGTTTTGCGCATGTCTCCAGCCAAGGAGAAGCAAGAGACTGGCGAGATGGAGCTCAAGGACAAGGAGGCGGAGGAGGGAGAGGAGAGGGAGTGCGACCTGCTCATCGGCTGCAAGGGCAGGGTGCAGGCGCTCAGCAGCGGGGAGCACTCCGAGGCCGGCCACAAGCCCAGCGCGCCCGCCGGCCGGACCGTAGTGCCCCGGGAGGCGCTCACAGACTTCCGGCAGCTCGGTGAGTCACCGAATGTTGTCAATTTTTATATTTTTGACTTGCAACACAACTCATTCTTGTCTTCTTCTTCTTTTTCATCTTGTTGTAAGCCTTGTGGCCTGTTTTTAAGAGGGATTATAGCCTCCTGCGATGTGAAATCCCAGCTATCGACCCATCTCTTTGGTGATCTGCCCGGAAGCTGTCTACCATGGGGTTAGCCGTAGAGTGCGACGTGGGGGACTCATTCTTGTAATTTCATTAATTATTGCCCCGGGAGGTGCTGGCCGGCTTCCGGCAGTTGGTTATGTCACTGAAATGTCACCGAATGTCATGAATTTTATTTTTTTACTGGCAACACAATGCATTCTTGTAATTTCATTCTTGGAAGTGCTGGCCGCAACAACGCTTATAAGCATCTCCCACTCTCTACCCGCAGTATGTAAAAGACATATTTTAAGGCATCTCTCGCGCTCTACCAAAAGTAAGAAAATAGAACGCTTATTAGCATCTCCCGCTCTCTACCAATGGTATGTAAAAGACGTATTTTAAGCGTACCCAATTTCAATCCGTACAATGTTTTTTATGCTCACCTCCGTAGTGTAATGGTCAGCATGCTCGGCTACCGTTCTGGAGGTCCCGGGTTCAATTCCCAGGGGGGTCAAATATTTATTTAAGTGATTTTTTCACTGTAATATTTATTCAATATTACCCTGGACTGGTACCTGAAGCGGACGGCTGATCACCTTTCCTTCATGTCTTAAAGATCAAGATAACACTGAGTTTATACGACACAGTGCCCTATGCACCATTGGGTTGCGGATAGGGGTTTTTTATATATTTATTATACAATGTTTTTTGGCATCTCTCGCGCTCTACCAAAAGTAAGCAAATATGTAGAACGCTTATAAACGTCTATCGCTTTTACCAACAGTATGTAAAAGACGCTTTGAAGCATTTTCCGCAAACAATGTGTTAAAACACATGTAAAAATGAATGATTTTAAATCAGAGAAAAATAACATTCATAGATATTGCCCTAAATTTATTATATTTGAAGTCAAAGCTGATGTTAATTGAAATTTGATAGCTTTTCCCGCAAACAATGTGTTAAGTTCCAGTCACATATAATAAGAATGAAGCATTCCATGAATCTTAAAACATCTCAGTGTGTTTTTTTTTCTTTATTTTAAATTCTTTTGCATTATACAAACATGACATAAATTAAAATACAAAATAATATGAATAAAATATAAATACAAAAAAAGGTCCCACAAAGGCATGGCCTGTGTGTGGGTATACAATATAATTTAGGTCATAGTAAAGGGTGTAAGGGTATGGGTATTATAAGTAGAACTAGAATAATAGTGTTAATATAAAATACAAAAAATACTTGACTATATATTCCATGAGGAATGAAGAGAGAAGAGATAAGGCGTAGGACGCAGCAAATCTTGGTCACAACTGTCGTCAAGAAAAAGCGATTCAGTTGGCTTGGCCATGTACTCCGCATGCCTCCTGAGAGCCGCCACCAAGCTTGCCTCTTTTACAAGGCATCAGGTTCGCGCCGCCCAGGACGACCACTGCTGACAATTCGTCGGCAGTTCTCGTCAGAACTTCGGGACGCAAATCTGACTTGGGAGGATGCAAGGGAGCTGGCAGCCGACAGAAAAGCCTGGAGACAGTTTGTGGACTCCATATGCTCCACCTAGGGAGCGGATATGGTTAAAATAAATAATATATTCCATAATAATATATTCCAATCGACTCTTTACCAACGCTGTATATTTTAAAAATAAATTAAAAGCAAGGTGTTCTCAAATACCCCATTAGGTTAATGAAGGGTTTAGTGTTACGCACACGTGTTGGCGTTTGTTATACACATATTTTATTCTCCAAATCGTCACACGTTCCGACGCCACACACGTGGCGCGCCATTTTACGGTGTTTTACGAGAAAAGATAGCCCTGTAGCCATACACCACAAGAGGTGGTATCAATACATGATAAAACTAGTGAAGGACATTGGTACCATAAACAAAAATAATTTATTGTTTTTAAATAAAATTAAAAACATAAAAAGTTGACTGTGATTTCTCTACGGTATGTCCAGGTCGCGGGGAGTTTGGCGACGTGTTCCTGGCGCGCATCGCGGACCCGGCGGTGCTGCCCTCGGAGGTGCACCGGACGGTGATGGTGAAGGCGCTCCAGCAGCAGGAGGAGGGCGCGCTGGCCGACTTCCGGCGCCAGCTGGACACCTTCTCCCGGGTGCGCCACGAGGCCGTGGCCGCCGTGCTGGGGCTCTGCAACGACCGGGACCCGCACTACATGCTCTTCCAGTACTCCGACTGGGTAGGTGAACCCCCTGGTGCGGTCTAGAAGCCCTAAGGCCCAGAGAGACCACATTGGCCTAACCACGACACAGAAAGACACAGTCACAAAGCCTTAAGCATGACATAGATTGATCATTTTACAAAGCTAACCATGACAGAGAGACCCTATTACAAAGCCTTATCCAAGACTCAGATAGACCCTATCACAACACCCTAACCATGACACAGAAAGACTCTATCACAACACCCTGACCATGACACAGAAAGACTCTATCACAACACCCTGACCATGACACAGAAAGACTCTATCACAACACCCTGACCATGACACAGAAAGACTCTATCACAACACCCTGACCATGACACAGAAAGACTATCACAACACCCTAACCATGACACAGACCCTTTTACAAAACCCAACCCGCGCTACAGAAATACCCCATCACAAACTCCCTAGGCTCTACAGCTTCCTTGCTCTCAGGGCGACTTGAAGCAGTTCCTGCTGGCCACGCGCAGTCCCGAGGAGGTGCTGGCCCACCAGGAGGGGGAGCCCTCGCTGCCGGAGAGCCGCGAGCCGGCCAGCCCGCTCGGCGCGGCGCAGCGCCTGGCGCTGGCGCACCACATCGCCAGGGGCATGGAGGCCATCGCGGAGCTCAGGATGGTGCACAGGTAAGCCGGTAGACCAGTAGCTCTTAACCGATCCTCCCCATGGAGCCTGGGTGAAAAAAATTACCCCTCTTCTTCGTGTGCCGTGTCAGGTCCATCCGTAGTTGGCGATCACTATGGCAAAGGCTCGGCTTTCCCGCGCCGTCCGGACAACTCTTTTAAAAGTTTCTGAGGTATCTCTACATGAGAGAGTACGGCTATTATCCTCGGCTCTACCAGACCCAGTTTCTCCAGGGTATGCTTGGCTACAATAGTTTAGAGACTAGAAAGAATGTGTATTTGATTACGCATTTTTATCCATTGTTGCGCGGTATGGTGGATAATCCTGAAATTATCCGGAGCATTGGTCTGTATGTTACCTAATAGTTACCTAAGACAGCGTCGGCATAGATTGTTTCCCATTCCTGTATACAGGACCAACCTGCCGATGGTTATACCTGTAGGAAGAGCTACTGCCATACTGAATAATATCACACCGGATATTCATCTGTTCCATGTGTCTGAGGGGGTATGCCGAAGCGGGATTCTTCTACATCTTTAACCTTTTCCACTCTGACCATTTTTTCTTATAACTGATCAGCTACTCTGATCAAAAAAATGTGACGTTTTTCTACCATTAAAATAAATATTTTGGTTCCCTAATTTTGGGACACTCTGTCTGGCAATTCGTATGACCATGTTAATTAAGATTAACTGTATTTATCTTAAATATTTGTTGGTAGAATATGCTTGGGTGATAGAGAAATCAGTGATTAAAGTTATACCTGCGCTGGGCCAGACATTGTGGCCCACGGAGCTGCCTACTAGAATCATACGGGCCAGAACGTCTGGCCTACAGAGTGGTAAGAGTTAACAAGAGTGTTCTTGTTTACTTCATAATTTTTGTGTTAATATAATAATAAAACCCTTATCCGCACCCGAATGGTGCATAGGGCACTGTGTCATATAAACGCAGTGTTATCTTGATGTGTTAATATATACGCTGTAAATTTTTAGTTTGTAATTTATATGTTAATTTTTACTGAATAAAATTGAATTGAATTATAAAGATTTCTTGTCTTGTAGGGATTTGGCGGCCAGGAATTGCCTCATAACGTCCCGGCTGAGCGTCAAGGTGTCCATCCCGGGACTCACCAAGGACACCTACAGCAAGGAGTATTGCAAACACGTCAATCAGGTAAATTCACCATCATTCAATCTGCAGTAGGCGCTCCGATGCATCGGCCGCTCACACTACAAGTGGGTGAGATCTGTTCAGTCAGAAGATCCGCATCACTTGATCTGAATCACTCGTGATCTGTTCTCAAAGACCTGATCTTTTCAAAACATTTGTTATTTTTTTCAAAGAGGAAAGCTCGCAAAAAGATGGTCTCTTACATAATAATAATAATAAAACCCTTATCCGCACCCCAATGGTGCATAGGGCACTGTGTCTTATAAACGCAGTGTTATCATGATCGTTTTACACATGAAGGAAAGGTGATCAGCCCTCCGCTTCAGGTACCAGTCCATGGTAAGATTGAATAAATATTACAGTGAAAAAATCACATATTTATTTTTACCCCCCTTGGGAATCGAACCCGGGACCTCCAGAACTGTAGCCGAGCGTGCTGACCATTACACTACGGAGGCGGACAAAAACTACATAATTGACTGACAAAATAAATAAGAATATTTTTTTACTATCAGACACTGGATTATTAATCCTATGGGCGCTTGTCCACTTCCCGGAATTTTACCGTCCGGCAGTCCGGTTTGAAAAATGAAAACGATTACGACAGTTTAGCGTGATCGAATTTACACGCAACGTGTTCACGCACCGATCAAGAGCTCCGATCCGAAGAGAGATGAACAAAAGCACAAGCCAATCCAAGCCAATCGTTGTTTTAATACGCTTACTGACGTGCCGGACGGTAAAATTCAGTGTAATTCTGTGTAGAGGACAAATGCCCTATGGATGATATATTAGTAAACGATATATTATAGGTGTCTCATAAATAATAAAAATAACAAATAAATAATTTAAAAAAACTCACTTGTTTATGGGAAACACTTAAAAGCGTCTTCTACATACTGTTGGTAGAGAGCGGGAGACGCTTGCGAGCGTTCTATTTGCTTACTTTAGGTAGAGCGCGAGAGACGCCTGCAAACATTGTACAGATGGGAATTGGGTGTTGCGGCTACTTGTGATTAGTATACTGAGGGTCGGGCGGCAGACTGCCAGAGTATAATTAGGGTCCTTTTCCATACTGTTGGTAGAGAGCGGGAGACGCTTGCGAGCGTTCTATTTGCTTACTTTAGGTAGAGCGCGAGAGACGCCTGCAAACATTGTACAGATGGGAATTGGGTGTTGCGGCTACTTGTGATTAGTATACTGAGGATCGGGCGGTAGACTTCGGATTAAGGTCATTAGTAGTGGCATCGAATAGCGGAGTATTGCCTTTGGTTAGGTTATCTTATTAAAATTCCTGTTTTTTCCCAGGTGATTCCCCTAAGATGGCTGCCCTACGAGTGCGTGAACGATGGGGATTATTCAACCAAATCAGATGTGTACATGTTTGCCTGCACTGTCTGGGAGGTATATATGAACAATATCTAGTCTAATCTAATATTTTCATTAATTTACTTTGTGATAAATCTATCCATTTTTAATTGATGTTTTACTTAATAAATACCACTATTTCTTAAAATCTACTGGGACACGTGTTTCGATGCATTCCGCATCATTTTCAAACACCGTATGTGAAGCTAATTCTAAATTTTAGAGTTGGGTCCTTGGGACGTTGAAGGTTGAAGAGGGGTAGGAGCTGTTTCTTATTTTATTTAATTTTTATTTAAGTTTTTTTTTTTATTATTTCTTATCAGTGGGAACATAGACAAAAGGGGGGAGGCTTTAGTCATTGTCATATTGTTGATTATGGGTTTATTGTTATTTATATTTTTATGAATTTTTATTGTTTCAAAATGTTGCGGTTTATGGTATTTCGTATCAATTATTTTTAGGATTTCTACGTTATTGTGGTTAAATTTGTGATCATTATCTATTAAATGGTTAGCGAATTCCGAAAAATTATTATTTCACAAACATAATTCATGTTCCCTGATTTTTGTTTTGAATTTTCTGGAAGTCATACTTGATAATTTTTGAGAAACGCCTGAGACATTACTATCTGTCATTAGAATCCTAACTGTCCATCAAACCTCCTCCCTCTACCTCCTTCCCTAAACTCCCTTTTTCCTTTTCCTTCCTTATTATCATCAATTTGTATTTTTCATAAATATTTAAAAAAATAAAAAGTAGTTTTACAACATTTTGAGTGTGTCCGACACACTCAAAATGTTGTATATAAATTATCTGGTCAAATTATAAGCTTAAATGAAAAAAATTAAAATGATATTTTCTAGCGTTACTCATGTGTGTGATTATAATCCAGGATTCGGACCTCACATACTAATAAAAGGTCAACAAAAACCTTTTCATCTCACCAATAGATGTCTCTAGTGAAGTTCTAGTGAATCAAGAACAATGTTTCAAAATTGGTTCATATATATAGAACTTCCAAGAATTTGAATAGTGTGGTTGTCAATAATGGGTAGAATTGGTGAATGTTACACATGTGTAAAGTGATCACTTATACCACCCTACGACAGTAGTCAGCCCCGTAAATGCCCAGACTTCCATATTCTTCTTCATCTTTGATGAGATGTTAAAAAATAATATTAAAAGTAGTTGCTTAATTCATACATTTTAATTAATACAATTTGAGTGGAAGAAATTGTAATAAAACCATAAGCATGATCCTATCACAATTTCTATGCGATTGGAAAGGGTTTACGAGTGTGATCCAGAGGGGTTTATGAGTGCGATTTTGAGAGGCCCGTCCTCAGCACTCCACGTGTTCACACATCAGTTTATCGTTGTCATTTTGTCACCAGATATTCTACAAGGGAGAGCTGCCCTTCATCAAGATGAACGACTCTACGGTCATGTGTCATCTCAAGAATAACACTCTGGAGTGGAAGATACATCCGGAGATGCCCAGAGAATTAGAGCTACTATTGGTACGTCTTACATGATGTTTATTTATCTACTTCCTTTATAACTAACCATCACGCCGCTTCCCGCAGGGGTAGGCAGAGGGAATAGAACGCCACACCACTCTGTCTTTGCAAACATTCTTCGCCTCTTCCACGTTCATGCATCTCCTCATACATACCCGCCGATTGTTACCACTCCTAACCTGACCACTTTCAAGTATTTGGCATACCTGATCGTGCCGTGTTTTTCTCGGTCTTCCTCTGCTCCTTTTTCCACTTACTTTCGCCTCATAAATTTGTTTTACCGTTCTTTCCTCGCTCATTCGTTCTACATGTCCAAACCATCTCAACGCACCTTTCTTAATTTTATCCATAATGCTTATCTCAGCTTTGCATTCCTTCCTTATTTCACTATTCGCACATCTATCATACATCGTTCTGTCGCACATTCTTCTGAGAGATCGCATTTCGACTGCATTCAGTCTACTTTCGTCCTTCTTTTGCCAACTCCACGTTTCACTTCCATACATTAGAGATGGAACCAGGACTCCATTGTGCACTGCCAATTTAGCTTCCTTTACTTCCTTTAAATTTATATAAATATATACATTAACTTTGAAAAAATTAGTATGTTAGTATTGTGGTTATGGGATTGCACGTGCCACGGAGTGCTCCCTACTGCCACAGGTTCCTTCTCAGAAGGCCGTTGAACAAAAAGGATGATTTTAACCGGATCCACGCGGTTCGCATAACCGTATGTGTTTTATCAAAACATGCCCCATACGCGGCTGACATAAGCGTTTGTGTTTTTACATTGCTCCAAGTTTCGAACCTCAGTTCAACTTAGAGGGATTTTTTCATGGTGTGGAACTTTGGATAAAATAATACGTCAATCCTTGGCCTTATGACATCTGTTGAAATATCTGACTAATAATTTGTAACATCTCAAGGATAAATAAAAGAACAGATCCCTGATTTTTCTTGCGGTCGGTAATTAGTCCGCGCCATAATCATGCCCTATATCTGTCTCACTCTCGACGCTACGCATCGCCAGTGGGTAAGAGTGACACACGATGCGTGCTTTGATTTATTTATGTTACAATCTTATTTGTTTATATTACGATATATTTCAAGAATAATGTGACACAAGTATGTTATAGAGTACCAAAAAGGCACAATGAATCCCATTGAACGTTTTTGTTTAGGAAAATAAATCGTTTCTTAACTAAATACATGATAAAAGTAATCATTTTGAAAACGGCGAAATACCGCCGCGTACGGGCGTCTCTCAGGAACAAAGTTGACGCAGTTAAAAGGTTAAAAAAATATGATCATGTTTCACCTTCTCGCACGGAACTGGCTTCACTTCAACCAGCACATAAATCTTCACTCTCTCGCGCTACTTTATGGTAGTCTTCACAACCCCAATGCACCTAAATATTTGGCTGGAAATTTTATATACCTCTCAGATAATGGTCTATCACTTCCTTCTTCCCAAGAAAGGACACTTTCCATTCCTCGCCATAACATATAACTTCAGTAACTCCTTCCCTGTCCAAGCGGCCAGACTATGGAATGAATTACCTCTCCTTGTACCTTCTCTAATATTTTTTGGTTTAGAAGTTGTGCCGATTTGAAGAAAGTTATATTTTTGTGCTAATCGCTGAAAAATGCCCGCTTCCGGCTAAAGTCTATTGTGTTTAGACCCCCGATAACAGTGTGTTAATATTATTATTTTACTTATTTTGTTTCCAGGTAAAATGCTGGGACGAATCGCCCAACACTCGGCCCACATTCTCCGAGATTACAAAAATCGTGAACAAGATCCTCCTGGACACCAAGAAGGCTGCTACTAGCGGATAACTTTCGCACTAAGACTGCAAAGTGGGTGGTGACTTTTGCCACCGACTGTACGACTGTAGCCATATATAACCCACATCACATCGTAAGCTCATAGGATGACAAAAAGTCCATAAATAGTTTAGCCCATCGTAAATTGAAGCTTGGGGTAGCCGACACCCACAACACATTGTTGTCAGGCGGTTTTGTTCATCAACCCCGACCCTAACTATACTCTGGCAGTCTGCCGTCCGACCCTCAGTATACTAATCACAAGTAGCCGCAACACCCAATTCCCATCTGTACAATGTTTGCAGGCGTCTCTCGCGATCTGTGGCCTTGAAGCTTTTAAGGACCAGTAATTGGGAAAATGATGTGGTGTTATTGGTGCCTGTAAAGGGAGAATTTGCCAAGAAAGCTACTACAAGTGAAGATGTTTTATCTTTAGGTCACCCTACTACTTATTTTGTGAAGAATTTATATATATATATATATATATATATATATATATATATATATATATATATATATATATATATATATATATATATATATATATATCCCTCTTTATTCTCTTATCATATTCTTCATTTGCGAGAAGGCCACGGTCCAAATTTTGTATGTTAATTGAGGTTATAATAATGTGTTCTTTCACACTAAAAACTCTCATATCTCAAATTTTACAAAGTCCATGTTTAGTTTTTATGATAGGTCATGACCAGGTCAACCGCCAATCCCAGGTTTGTTCATAGTTTTCCGGGACACACTGTACGAATGAGTTCAGACAAGGACTGCTGACTGATTGTCAACAGTGGACGTAAAAGAGGCAGCTCTCGGGTGGCAAGGCCACTTGTTTTTCAGCGATTATTAGAAATTAAAAAAATATATGGTAATACGACTTTTACATTCTTCTTCTTCTTCTTTCCATGTTCGCTCCCTAGGTGGAGCATATGGCCAACACGAGTCGTCTCCAAGTCACTCTGTCACGCGCCATCTTCCTCCCAGGTCAGTCCGGCGTCTCGAAGTTCCACTGAGTATAGTCGGTGAATGGTCGTCAGCGGCCTTCCGGGGCGCCGGAACCCTCGGGGTTGAAAGAAGCGACATGAGGGGTTGATGTTCTCAGGTGGCATTCTAAGAACATGTCCCAACCATGTCCACCTTCTCCTCTTCAGGACTTCCAGTATGAGGGGCTGTTGAGTTCTTCTTCTCACATCGTCATTCCTGACCAAGTCATACCACTTTATACCCAGTATTCGCCTCAGGCACCTATTTTCAAAACTAGCTAGTTTCTTGCTTTGAGCTTTGGTGAGGTGCCACGACTCACATCCGTACAGCAACACTGTTAGGATGCAGGCACTAAAGAGACGGCACTTGGTTTTTGTCGAGTAAAGCAGTGAGTCCCAGACATTGCGCATTTTATTGAATATAGCTCCGGCCATTTCGAGCCGTACATAGAAAAATTATATTCCACATCAACCTTCATATAAATAAATACAAATTTACTTCTTTTTCCCTTTCTTCTATTACCTTTGTTTAACAATCAAGATGACACTGCTTCTAAACGATGCAGTGCCCTATGCACCATCAGGTGTTAGAAGAAGGGGAAGACAATGAGGTTTATGTATAAAAATCTGCATATTTTTCTAGAGAAAATCAGTCAACGCCACAAAAAATGTCCGCATGATTTTTTTATATAATATATTTGATCTAAAATATTAAAAAATTTTAACTTTAGGTTTAATTTTTATGATTTTAAATTTACAACGCCATATAAGAGACTGTTTTATATTTTATATAAATATATATACACACAGGTGGCACAAAATTAATCACTTTTTCAAAAGATGAATTTTTGCAAACGGTGTTGTATGTCATTAATATTTGACATTTCGCTCACTCCTTTCAACAACGTCACATATCAAAAAACTTGATTTTTCAGGAGATCGTTTTTAAAGTTTAAAATATAATAAAACGTATTCAAAATATACATCAAGCCACTTATTGAACTTTTTACTGTGCAACAGATCTTTTTAGGTAAAACCTGAATGTTCTTTCTCCATTTGAAAAATATTTTGTATATTTAAAAAAATTATTAAACGATACCTTTTCTTCAAAATGCAAAAACAACACTTTCTGCCCTGTAGCGGGTAAATATTAAGTTAAAAATATACCGCTTTTGCTGGGATATAGTACATTTTCCGGGCATTCCGAAATCATGCACTACTGAAAATTGACGATTTTTGATATATGACATTGTTGAAAGGAGTGAGCGATATTTCAAATAACATGGTATGAAATGAAATGAAATTATCTCTCTCCTCAGAAAATCATCATCGCAGCAATTTTTACTTTGTCTAAAATTGACAATTTTTGATACATGACGTTGTTGAAAGGAGTGAGCGAAAAGTCAAATATGATTGACATACGACACCATTTGAAAAAGTTATAACACCTTCTGATACGGTGAATAATTTTGTGGCACCCTGTATGTATACATATGTGTGTGTGTAGTTTGGTGGATAAGGAAACGAATTTTATAATATGTATGTATTGTAGCTCCTGTAAGCGGAGAAAAGCAGATTTGTGAACAAGTATTTGGACACACTTAAAATATTGTTAATATGTATGTTATATGAGTGAATTGTACCAAAATGCATTTATTAATTTTAAGCCTACATTTAAGCTATTTAGAATATTACTAGATATATATTGATAGTTGTATTTTTAATTTAACCCTTACAGACCTAAATGTCAGATGCCAATCCGTAATCCCGGATAATCCGAACAAGATTTTATAGGAAAACATTCAAAATACCCGCAAAGACTGAAGAATACATTTCGCTCACTCCTTTCAAGAACGTCATAAATCAAAAAACTTGATTTTTCAGGAGAACGTTTTTAAAGTTTAAGAATATAATACAATGTATTAAAAATAATTATCAAGCCACTTATTGAACTTTTTACTGTGCAACAGATCTTTTTAGGTAAAACCTGAAGGTTTTTTCTCCATTTGAAAAATAGTTAGTATATTTAAAAAAATAATCAAACATTACCTTTTCTTCAAAATGCAAAAACAACACTTTCTGCCCTGTAGCGGGTAAATATTAAGTTAAAAATATGCCGCTTTTGCTGGGATATAGTACATTTTCTGGGCATTCCGAAAACATGCACAACTGAAAATTGACGATTTTTGATTCATGACGTTCTTGAAAGGAGTGAGCGTTATTGCATAAAATTATCATATCGTGGGTATTTTTTTTTAACCCTTATCCGCACCCTAATGGTGCATAGGGCACTGCGTCATATAAACGCAGTGTTATTTTGTCTCCTCATACATACCCGCCGATTGTTACGACTCCTAACCTGGCCACTTTCAAGTATTTGGCATACCTGATCGTGCCATGTTTTTCTCGGTCTTCCTCTGCTTCTTTTCCCGATAACAATTTCTATTTTGGTGGTTTATAGAACAATGAAAGCTTTATTATATGCATCATTAAAACAAAATTGCATATTTTCGATTTAACCTGTTTTTGTCAGAATGTACTATATCCACAATATATATATATAATATAAACTAATTTTGTTGAAAAATTAATGAAACCTTAATAAAGTATACAGTACTGTACTTGTATTGTTACCGTATGGCTGCCGCCTCCGTGGTGTAATGGTCAGCATGCTTGGCTACCGTTCTGGAGGTCCCGGCTTTGATTCCCAGGCGGGGTAAAATAAATATAAGTGATTTTTTCACTCTAATATTTATTCAATATTACCCTGGACTGGTACCTGAAGCGGAGGGCTGATCACCTTTCCTTCATGTGTTTACGATCTAGATAACACTTAGTTTTTATGATGCAGTGCCCTATGCACCATTGGGGTGGGGATAGGGGTTTGAAGATCCTGCTTTATGCATTATGCTTTAGTTGCTCCTAAAATATTGTATTTTTTCTTCAAAAATGTCTTCAACGAAAACTATTTTCTCCCTTTTAGCTATGAGCGTCAGGGTTTGGGTCCACAGCTAATGTACACCAGGTCTGTAAGGAGTTAAAATATCCATCCTCTTTTATTTTTCAAAATAAACCCTCCATATTATCAAAATCAACTGTCAATGCCATTTTTTAAATAAAAATACATTGTAAAATAGTTAGCTTTAAAATTGGATAAAAATACGTATTTTATTCCGACTGTAACTAATTTTTTTAAAACTTTTTATAATTTTATATAATATTCAATGCTATAAGCATCATATTTTCTCGAAATAGAAATATTTTCACCAGAAAATATAGAAATAGTGTCGGGTTGTGGTCCCGTGGTTAGTGTCGCGGACTCTTAAGTCAAGAGTTTCTCGGTTCGAACCCCTCTACCGCAATTCGATTCATTTTTCTAATAATGAGCCGCTTAGGCTCACAGAAATAGTATGAAATTGAAATATTTGTGAAAATAATAAAAACACAAATATTTCTCTTTTTTATATAAAAAAAATAAAAAATAAATATGATTTGTATCAAAATTATCCATGTCCATTTGATGGGTTTTCTTTGACAGCGTCATTACGATGACTTCACACAAACTTTGCTTTGAATAAAATGTTGTGGGTAAAATAAAAATTATCAGAAGTGTGGTTTTAGTGTTTAAATGCAACCACAGATGGCAGCACACGTGAAATTTTAGAAATAAATGACACCGGGCTTTAGTTATAAGCGCAGCTGTTCATATATGCCCATACTCCTTTGAGGAATGTTTTGTTTGGAAGACCATGTATGGTCACACTCGGTTTGTTGAATTAAATTGTCCGTGTCTGATCAACCCTATGGCAACATCGTAAGAACAAATTTTCTATGCTTCTGGTCACTATCTATGTAAACACATTGTTGTCGGGCGGTTTTGTTCATCAAACCCGACACTAATTATACTCTGGCAGTCTGCCGCCCGACCCTCAGTTTACTAATCACAAGTAGCCGCAACACCCAATTCCCATCTGTACAATGTTTGCAGGCGTCTCTCGCGCTCTACCTAAAGTAAGCAAATAGAACGCTTATAAGCGTCTCCCGCTCTCTACCAACAGTATGTAAAAGACGCTTCTAAGTGTTTCCTGCAAAGAATGTGTTAATAAATTGTTGTTTGGCGGTTTTTTCATCAACCCCGACCACAATTATACTCTGGAAGTCTGCCGCCTGACCCTCAGTATACTAATCACAAGTAGCCGCAACACCCAATTCCCATCTGTTTAATGTTTGCAGGTGCCTCTCGCACTGTACCTAAAGTAAGCAATAGAACGCTTATAAGCGTCTTCTGCTCTGTACCAAACAGTGGCGTGTACAGTTCTTAATGAGGGTAGGCAGTAGGGTTGGGTAAAGATAAGGCATAGTAGGCACTGGTCGTGTTTCTATATGGAAGGCACTGCTTTTATACCTATATAGAATGCACGCCTCTGCTACCAACAGTATGTAAAAGACGCTTTTAAGCATTTCCTGCAAATAATGTGTCAACATAGGTTATTGAAATACGTCATTTTTATCCAAATTTTGTTTAGTTTTTAAGCAATGTACTTAATGTGTCGTTTGGCCCAAATTGCGGGACTGATGTAAAAAGGAACTTACTATGTAATAGTCTCCTTATCGTCACTTACTCTTAAGTTTATCACTTTTGTAAAATACCTTCTAGTCATTTTTGCCTTCTTACATATATTAAATTTAGCCCTAGAATATGTTAGAATAATTATTTCACTTTTTATTTACAATTTCGACCCTTTCGTACTATATTATTTATCGATTTGGCATAAACTTTTCTGAAAATATGATGATTTGAATATAAAAATTTGTAACACTCTCCTTATCATTCACCGTTCACTTTGTGTAATACCACTTAAACACTAGATATTATCTTTTGACATCTCATCAAAGATGAAGAAGAATATGGAAGTCTGGGCATTTACGGGGCTTACGACCGTCATAGGCTGGTTTAAGTGATTACTTTACACACGTGTAACATTCACCAATTCTACCCATTATTGACAACCACACTACTCAAATTCTTGGAAGTTCCATATATATGAACCAATTTAGAAACCTTGTTCTCGAATCACTAGAACTTCACTAGAGACATCTATTGGTGAGATGTAAAGAAGCTTTTTATTAAGCAGAAACTCTTATAGTATGTGAGGTCCGAATCCTTAACCCCGGATCCACGCGGCTCGCATAAGCGTATGTGTTTTAACAAGACATGCCCCATACGCGGCTGACATAAGCGTTTGTGTTTTCACTTTGCTCCAAGTTTCGAACCTCAGTTCAACTTGGAGGGATTTTTTCATGGTGTGGAACTTTGGATAAAATAATACGTCAATCCTCGGCCTTATGACATCTGTTGAAATATCTGACTAATAATTTGTAACATCACAAGGATAAATAAAACAACAGATCCCTAATTTTTCTTGCGGTCGGTAATTAGTCCGCGCCATAATCATGCCCTATATCTGTCTCACTCTCGACGCTACGCATCGCCAGTGGGTAAGAGTGACACACGATGCGTGCTTTGATTTATTTATGTTACGATCTAATTTGTTTATATTACGATATATTTCAAGAATAATGTGACACACGTGTATTATAGAGTACCAAAAAGGCACAATGAATCCCATTGAACGTTTTTGTTTAGGAAAATAAATCGTTTCATAACTAAATACACGATAAAAGTAATCATTTAAAAAACGGCGAAATACAGCCGCGCACGAGTGTCTCTTAGGAACAAAGTTAACGCGTTTAAAAGGTTAAACCAGCCTATGACGGTCGTCAGCCCCGTAAATGCCCAGACTTCCATATTCTTCTTCATCTTTGATGAGATGTCAAAAATAATATGAAAATAACTCCTGTAATTGGAGATAATCCAGATTTTGTGAACAAGTATTTGGACACACTCAAAATGTTGAGTTTTTTCTATTATTATTGCTTTGAAATGATGTTTAAAATATTTATCAAGATTTTTTTATTGATATCTCATCAAATTTAAAAGTGTGGGCATTTACAGGGCTTACGACCTCTCAAAAGCTGGTTTAGTTGATTGATTTCTTTTACACACGTGTAACTATCGTGATAACGTGATTGATTGACGATGTAACGTGATTGACGACCACACTACTTGAAACTTGTATATGTATTCTATAAATGACACTTTCTTTCATATCGCTCACTCCTTTCAAGAACGTCATTAATCAAAAAACGTGATTTTTCAGGAGAACGTTTTCAAAGTATAAAAATATAATACAATGTATTAAAAATAAATATCAAGCCACTTATTGAACTTTTAACTGTGCAACAGATCTTTCTAGGTTGAACCTGAAGGTTTTTTCTCCATTTGAAAAATAATTAGTTTATTTTAAAAAAATAATTAAACAATACCTTTTCTTCAAAATGAAAAAACAACACTTCCTGCCTTGTAGCGGGTAAATATTAGGTATACCCAGTAAAAGAGGCATATTTTTAACCTTGTAAGGTTAAAAATATGCCTCTTTTACTGGGATAAAGTACATTTTCTGGGCATTCCGAAAACATGAATAGCTGAAAATTGACAATTTTTGATTTATGACGTTCTTGAAAGGAGTGAGCGATATGTGAGCTATTCATATAAAAAATCTTGATATGTATCACTCGTAAATGAATTTGTGAATAAAAATTTGGACACACATTTAAAATACAGTGGAACCTCTCATAATGAATAATTTGCATAACACGCAAATAAAAAAAGTAAAAAAATTGCTTAGTCAAAACAAAAAATGAGTAAGATTCTGGAACGAATTATGCTCGATACAAGAGGTTCCACTGTATTGTGAATTTTTTTAAATTATATTATTATTTTGAATAGCTATCACATAGTAGCTAAGTGCCAATTCTTTAGTTATTTGCCGTAACTTGGCCATAAAATTTTGAAACTTATAAAGTGAGCCGCCAAAGTGTTTTTTCTTTCTTTTACAATTACATATATATGATTATGTGAAATTTTTTAATGTAATTATTTAATGTACGTACTAACATATAGCTATATCAGTGTAGCACGAAACAAGAACAAAGGTTCGGACTTAAATTGTAATATAACACATACCGCTCACTCCTTTCAAGAACGTCATAAATCGAAATTTGCCAATTTTCAGTTGTGCATGTTTTCGGAATGCCCAAAAAACGTACTATATCCCAGCAAAAGAGGCATATTTTTTGATATACGACGTTGTTGAAAGGAGTGAGCGATATTACAAATAACATGGTGTTTCTCTCTCCTCAGAAAATGGTCTAAGTACTCCACGGTGAAGGTTGGCAATCATCGCAACAATTTTTACTTTGTCTAAAACTAACTAACCGACTAACCATCACGCTGCTTCTCCGCAGGGGTAGGCAGAGAGGATAGAACGCCACACCAATCTGTCTTTGCAAGCAATCTTCGCCTCTTGCATATTCATGGAACTCCTCATACAAACCCGCCGATTATTCCAACCACTATCCTGACCACGCCCAAGTCTTTGAAATACTTGATCATGCCAAGTTTTCCTCGGTCTTCCTCCGATTCTATTACCAACCACAATCGCCTCATAAGTTTGTTTTACTGTTCTTTCTTCACTCATTCGATTGACTTGCCCAAACACTCTCAACACACCTTTCTTAATTTTATCGATAATGCTTATCTCAGCCTTGCATTCTTTCCTGATATCATCACTATTGGAACATCTATCATACACGGTTTTGCCGCACTGAGAGATGGCATTCTGACTGCATTCAGTCTACTTTCTTCCTTCTTTTGCCAACTCCATGCTTCACCTCTATACATTAGGGTTAAAAAAATTGTATATATCGCTCACTCCTTTCAAGAACGTCATAAATCAAAAAACTTGATTTTTCAGGAGAATGTTTTTAAAGTTTAAAAATATAATACTATGTATTAAAAATAAATATCAAGCCACTTACTGAACTTTTTACTGTGCGACAGATCTTTTTATGTAAAACCTGAAGGTTTTTTCTCCATTTGAAAAATATTTAACATATGTAAAAAATAATTAAACAATACATTTTCTTCAAAATGCAAAAACAACACTTTCTGCCCTGTAGCGGGTAAATATTAAGTTAAAAATATGCCGCTTTTGCTGGGATATAGTACATTTTTCGGGCATTCCAAAAACATGCACAACTGAAAATTGTCGATTTTTGATTTATGACATTCTTGAAAGGAGTGAGCGATATATATATAAATATATATTTTAGTATTATGTAATTCCAACTTAGTTCAGGTGTTGATATGTTTGGTGTAGCCACGTGTCTATAAATTTAGTTTTTATTTTAAATATACCCAATCTGTACTGAATCTATTTTCACTGACTGTAAATGTAATTTTAAGTATGTAAATTTCTAGTATTTTGTCCAATTTATACTTTTTTATACTTAATTATACATTTCCTGTGTATTTAATAAAAGTTTTTGATCTGATCGAAAATATATATGGAATTTTAACATAGCGGTTCGTTTTATTTACATCTTCTGAATTTTCAATTATCTTTTTGTTCTTCTTAGTGTAGGCCTTGTGGCCTGTTTTTAAGAGGGATTAGTCTCCTGCAATGTTAAGCCATCTCTTTGGTGGTCTGCCTTGGGTTGGCCGTGCAGTGCGATGTGGGGGAGTCTGGATGGTTCCATTCTCCTCATGTCTCATACCATTGTCTTCTTCGTTGTCTTCCCCACCTAACGACATCTTGTACCTTGCATATTTCTCTTGTCCTGGTGTTCCTTATTCTATCTCTATCTTGCCAGATATGCTCTTAGAGTCTTCATTTCTGACACTCATAGTACGATTTTGTTACTGTGGTGTCTGCTCTGCATTCAATCCCATATGTCATCATGGGATACCTGAAAATATATATATATATATATATATATATATATATATATATATATATATATATATATATATATATATATATATATATATATATATATATATATATATATATATATATATATATATATATATATATATATATATATATATATATATTAAATGGAAATGTTCATTTGTTCAAAATCTTAAATCTCCTAAGGATATTCACCGATCGCAGATTAACAACCTTTGACAGGTAAAAAACATGCTTTTATGAAAAACGTTTTTTTTACCGCAATGGCAGCTCGGCTGTCCAAACTCAAAACACAGTAAGGGACAATTTTTTTGTATTATGTTTTTATTGCATTTTTGGACTAAGTAGATTCTACTTAGTCCAGAAATCCAAAAAAAAACGTACTACAAAAAAATGTCCCTTACTGTGTTTTAAAATTGGACAGCCGAGCTGTTGAATGTGTCAGCAGTACACGCCATGCTTAACATTGCTCATGGCAGACAGTGTGCTTCTTGACAGCTGCTGTCACTTTTCATTTATAATGTATTATTTTATCATAGATTTAATACCTAATTGCTTCACAAGGAATTTAACAGCAACAAGTGGCTGGGTGCTATGTGGAGGTCCTCACCAAAAAGTTATATTTATAATATTATTTAAAAAATCCTTCAAAAGCAAATCTGTT
Organism: Brachycentrus maculatus; assembly: GCF_059751285.1. Taxonomy (NCBI): domain Eukaryota; kingdom Metazoa; phylum Arthropoda; class Insecta; order Trichoptera; family Brachycentridae; genus Brachycentrus; species Brachycentrus maculatus. Next base: position 686,130 of record NW_028281222.1, read on the forward strand.
CTGTTTACTGTATTCTATCGAAATCTTAATTTAAATCGCACCAAAAGGTAACAATTTTTCAAGCTAGAATTCCTGATTACTAAAAATAATTTATAATAGAAATGTAGCATTTTGGTGAGGACCTCCACATATAAGAGTAAATATATATATATATATATATATATATATATATATATATATATATATATATATATATATATATATATATATATTCGTCTTCTTCTTCTTTCCATGTTCGCTCCCTAGGTGGAGCATATGGCCAACACGAGACGTCTCAAAGTTCCGCTGAGTATAGTCGGTGAATGGGCGCCGGAATCCTCGGGGTTGGAAGAAGAGACACGAAGGGTTGATGCTCTCAGGTGGCATTCTAAGGACATGTCCCAACCATGTCCACCTTCTCCTCTTCAGGACTTCCAGTATGAGGGACATATATATATATATATATATATATATATATATATATATATATATATATATATATATATATATATATATATATATATATGTGTGTTATTTTTTGACATCTCATCAAAGATGAAGAAGAATATGGATGTCTGGGCATTTACGGGGCTTACGACCGTCATAGGCTGGTTTAAGTGATCACTTTACACACGTGTAACATTCACCAATTCTACCCATTATTGACAACCACACTACTCAAATTCTTGGAAGTTCTATATATATGAACCAATTTAGAAACCTTGTTCATGAATCACTAGAACTTCACTAGAGACATCTGTTGGTGAGATGTAAAGAAGCTTTTTTATTAAGCAGAAACTCTTATATTCCATATTCTTCTTCATCTTTGATGAGATGTCAAAAAATAATATGAAAGTAACTCCTGTAATTGGAGATAATCCAGATTTTGTGAACAAGTATTTGGACACACTCAAAATGTTGTAAATATATATGTGTGTGTGTGTGTTTTTACAGGGTGTACGACCCATCATGGCATATTCTTTTCCATCTATATTGAAATGTCAAAAATGTAAAATAACTTAAAATGTAAATAATAAGAGTGGAGAAACCCAGATTTCTGATGTATTTGAAAACGTTGTAAATAAATAATATGCCGTAAAAATAACAGGCCCCACATTCGCGGTGTTATCTGTTACTAACACGTGTGAGAGCTCGCAATGCATTAATCTCGCGATTTCCGATCGGACGGACGAAAATCCAGAAGACGAAAAACTCGCTAAAAATACCCGCCAGTGGGGACTTTGGCGGCTAGATCTGGGAGCTCTATTTCGGTATGGCCAGCCGGCTCCGGAGCCCAGAGCGACCGCCAGTCCGCCGACGCACCCCGCGCCGTCCGTTTGTCAAAAATTTCCCGCAAATCGGTAAAAAAATAACGCGACAAATACCGCAGGAATATTTCCAACGCGAGCTGTCAAAATCGACGCCATTTTGAATTCACCTGGACAACTTGCCCCGTTTAGTGTGATTTCGAAATGGACCATTTCGTGAAATCGATCGCCACGCTTTTTTTTATTTATTTCTTTCTTATTACTAGGTTTTCGCAAACTAGTATTTGTCCTGGATAGTGTAGTGATTAGTGCGTTTAGCTACCATGCTTCAGGTCCTTTGTTAGATTCCCAGGGTGGTCAAAATAAATATAAGTTATTTTTCATAATAATATTTGTTTTATTATTATTTATTCAATATTACCCTGGACTGGTACCTGAAGCGGAGGGCTGATCACTTTCCCTTCGCTTGTTAACGATCAAGATAACACTGCGTTTACATGATGCAGTGCCCTATGGACCTTTGAGTGCGGATTAGGGTTAGAATAATAATATATGTTTTATTATTATTTATTCAATATTACCCTGGACTGGTACCTGAAGCGGAGGGCTGATCACATTCCCTTCGCGTATTAACGATCAAGATAACACTGTGTTTATATGATGCAGTGCCCTATGCACCATTGAGTGCGGATAAGGGCTAGAAAAATAATAATTGTTTTGAATTAGCCTAAAAAGCAAGACTTATCACCTCGGTTTCGTATAATTATCGACCAAGATCATTTAAAAATATATATTATATTTTATTTTGTGTTTGAAGCTCGTGTCTGCGTCTACTACTACCATCGCGCCGTTTCTCCGAATGGGTAAGAAGAGAGGATGGAACGCCACACTCTTCTGTCCTTACATACACTCCCGGCTTCCTTCACATCCATACATCTAGTCATACATGCAGACTTTTTACATCACCAGATTTTAGGTTCTGATTGATCTGATCGTGCCAAGTCTTTTTCGGCCATCCTCGTTCTGTTCTCCCGCTCACATTCGCCACATATGCTTCTTAGCCATTCTCTCGTTATCCATTCGCTCCACATGTCCACACCACCTTAAATAACTCTTCATAATATTTTCAATGCGTTAACCAATACACCACGAGGCGGACACAAATAGGAATCTTTCTTTTTCAAACCCTTATCCGCGCCCAATGGTGCATAGGGCACTGCATTGTATATAAGCTGTGTTATCTTGATCCTTGAATACGTGAAGTTAAATATTAGTGTAATAGATTACTTATATTCATTTAGGAATTTCTCAGCATAAAATTAAAATTGAACAAATTTACGAATTTTCGAAGTGTTTTACGGTAGAAATATTTGGGAAACCCTGGACCAAAGCGATACTTACATATTTATTGAGTATTAATAAAAAAATCACTAAAATTGAAGTATGAATTTCCTAACATAAAATGTAAGTCAAAAATTACGTTAAAATTTTCGAATTCGCGAAGTGTCCGACTGTAGAAAATGTTTGGGAAACTCTGGATCAAAGCGATATTTACATATTTATTTAGTATATAAAAAATATCATTTGAATTGATTTGAAGTAGGAATAACACAGCATAAAATAAAAGACGAATGTTAAAAGTACTGCATCACGAAGTGTTTTATTGTAGAAAAAGATTGAGAAGCCCTGGATTATAGCAAAACTTACATATTTATTTAGTAATTATATAAAAAATCACTTAAATAAAATCAAGTAGTGCTTTTTCCAACATAAAATATAAGACAAGTGTTTAAATTTTCGAATTTACGAAATATGCCTTTTTTTTAAATAAATAAAAAATATTTTAGTTTTTTATGTTATTATTTACAAAAATACTTCAATTTCATACTATTTTTGTGAGCCTTAGCGACTCATTATTATAAATAGGTATCAAATTGTGGTAGAGTGGGTTCGAACCGAGAAACTCTGACTCAAGAGTCCGCGAAACTAACCACGCGGCCACAACCCGACACGTTTTATTGTAGAAAAGTTTGAGAAGCCCTGGATGAAAGAGACACACATTTATCGGGTATTTCACTAAAAATCTGCATATTGTGACATCGAGATTACTTTTTGAGTAATTTTCCACGCGGGCCTCAGTCGAAAAAATACATTCGTTGAGAGAAGATGTAACGTCTTTTAAAATATTTTAAATTAAATAAAATAAATAAATTCATTAATTGATTCGGCAGTCACTATGTAGTAATATCTATCAATTTTTAAATTCAAGTTTTACTTGGTTTTTACATATTTTTCTTAAAATCTATTGTGGCACGTGTTTCGACGCATTCTTTATCACACGGTGTCTGAAAATGATGCGGAATGCGTCGAAACACGTGTCACAGTAGATTTTTAAGAAATATTGCTAATTACCAATTGAAACTTAAATTAAAATACATTTATAAGTAATATTTAAAGATAATTTAAATAATAAATAGTGCTTGTGATATTTTCAACGGAAAATTCGTGATTTTTTTGTGTCGCAGGAAAATTTTCGATGAAAATGTGCGACGGCTGCCTTGTTCGATAAATTATAACGAAATGTAAGTACAATTTTATTTAAAAAAATATTTTTTATGATTTATTTCGTATTATTGGGTAATATATCCTAAATTAAACACGATTATTTGATTGAATTCTTCTTTTATATCCTTCCATATATATGATAATTTGTGACGCGTTTCGTCTTATTACGACATCATCAAACACTCAATAATTCAATATAAAATTCTACCAACTGTCTGCAGTTACAATAAATTATTTATTTTGTGGTATTTTCGTAAAATACTACCTCAAGCGTTTATATTCTCAAACCCTTATCCGCACCCGAATGATGCATAGGGCACTGCGTCATATATTCGCAGTGTTATCTTGATCGTTTACACATGAAGGAAAGGTGATCAGGCCTCCGCTTCAGGGACCAGTCCATGGTAGTATTGAATAAATATTACAGTGAATAAATCACTTATATTTATTTTACCCCCCTTGGGAATCGAACCCGGGACCTCCATAACGGTAGCCGAGCGTGCTGACCATTACACTACGGAGGCGGACAAATATTTCGTATTATTGGGTAATAAATCCAAAATTACACACGATTATTGGATTGAATTCATCTTTTATATACTTACATATATATGATAATTTGTGACGCGTTTCGTCTTATTACGACATCATCAAACACTCAATAATTCTATATGGAATTCTACCAACTGTCTGCAGTTACAATAAATGATTTATTTTGTGGTATTTTCGTAAAATACTACCTCAAGCGTTTATATAAATACTAATTTGATCAAATATTCTCAAATATTTCTTTTCGTTGTGCAAACTGTCCATCGAACCAACCATCACGTCGCTTCTGCAGGGGTAAGCAGGGAGAAAAGAACGCCACACTACTCTGTCTTTGCAAAAATTAACAATTTAATATTATTTGTTATATCAGACACTGATTTATCTACCCTAACGTGGAAAATCTTAGTATGCAGAAGGATTGCATATATACAGATTTCAAAATTAAATGCAATATGGATGTTTAATAATGGGCAGAATGGTGAACGTTACACAAGTGTATAAGTAATCCCTTAATCCATCCAAATGCCAGGTCTTAAGCCCTGGGATGCTCAGATTTTCATATTCTTCCATATAAAGAGGAATTATCGATGTTTCATATCAAGTTGAAATATGTTACGTATGATTATGCAATATTTTTTCGCCTCTTCCACATTCATTCATCTCCTCATACATATCTACCGATTATTCAAATTTCTGACCTGACCTTACCCAAGTATTTGAAATACTTAAGCATGCCAAGTTTTTCTCAGTTTTCTCTGCTTCTATTACCAACCACATTCGCCTCATAAATTTTGTTTCCAAACCATCTCAACACACCTTTCTTAATTTTATCGATAATGCTTATCTCAGCCTTGCATTCATTCATTATATCACCATTCAAACAACTATCATGCGTCGTTTTTACGCGCATTCTTCTGAGTGATCGCATATCTATATGATTCAGTCTACTTTTAGCCTTCTTTTGCCAACTCCACGCTTTGCTCGGACACATTAGGATTGGTACCAGGGCTCTGTTGTGAACTACTAGCTATATGGTCGCAATGCAAAACGTATTTTGTTATATCATCAACTCAAAACCCTTATCCGCACCCCAATGGTGCATAGGGCACTACGTCATATAAACGCAGTGTTATCTTGATCGTTTACACATGAAGGAAAGGCGATCAGCCTTCCGCCTCAGGTACCAGTCCAGGGTAATATTGAATAAATATTACTGTAAAAAAATATTAAATTGATTTGACCCCCCTCTGGGAATCGAACCTGGGACCTCCAGAACGGTAGCCGAGCGTGCTGACCATTACACTACGGAGGCGGACATATCATCAACTATTCGACCAAAAATGTAGCTTGGGCGGTTATTGCACAACTATTGCGCAGTCGATGTCAGACGGTTGTGCAACAGTACGCTCGCGTAGTGTAGCGGTTAGCGCGTTTGTCCTCCGTGCTGGAGGTCCCGGGCTCAATTCACAAGGAAGTCGAAAAACATATATGTAACAAAATTTTAACATTATTTTTTTGACATCCAAACAAATATGATGACAAGTACCTATGGAAGTCTGGGTATTCATTTACAGGGCTTATGACCTGTTTAAAGGCTAGTTGAGTGATCACTTTACAAGCGTGCACTTTGCAACATTCATCATTCTTTCTACCCATGATTTACAACCACACTCAAAATTTGCAACATTTTGAGTGTGTCCAAACACTTGTTCACAAAATCTGGATTATCTCCAATTACAATCAATTAATTTTCATCTCACCAACTAAAAATGAAAATGGTATTTTCTGGCGTTTCTCATGTGTGTGATTATAATCCAGGATTCGGACCTCACATACTAATAAAAGAGTTTCTGCTTAGTAAAAAGCTTATTTTCATCTCATCAATAGATGTCTCTAGTGAGCTTCTAATGATTCAAGAACAATGTTTCGAAATCGGTTCATATATATATATATCGCTCACTCCTTTCAAGAATGTCATAAATCAAAATTCGTCAATTTTCAGTTGGGCATGTTTTCGGAATGCCCAAAAAAATTACTTTATCCCAGCAGAAGCGGCATATTTTTAACTTAATATTTACCCGCTACAGGGCAGAAAGTGTTGTTTTTGCATTTTAAATAAAAGGTATTGTTTAATTATTTTTTAAAATAAACTAAATATTTTTCAAATGGAGAAACAACCTTCAGGTTTTACTTAAAAAGATCTGTTGCACAGTATAAAGTTCAATAAGTGGCTTGATATTTATTTTTAATACATTGTATTATATTTTTAAACTTTTCCTGAAAACGTTCTCCTGAAAAATCGAGTTTTTTGATTTATGACGTTCTTGAAAGGAGTGAGCGATATATAGAACTTCCAAGAATTTGAATAGTGTGGTTGTCGACAATGGGCAAAATTGGTGAACGTTACACGTGTGTAAAGTGATCACTTAAACCAGCCCATGACGGTCGTCAGACCCGTAAATGCCCAGACTACCATATTCTTCTTCATCCTTTATGAGATGTCAAAAAATAACTCAAAATTTGGATTTAGTCGATTTGCGATAGTTGTGCAACTTCCTCTTGCATAGTGTAGCGGTAAGCGTGTTTTTCCACCGTGCTGGAGGTCCCGGGTTCGATTCCTAGGGAGGTCAAAATAAATGTAACTGATTTTCACTACAAAAAAAAACACAATTTATTATTGATTCTCAATTGTAGCACGGAATAACCGGTGGGTATGTATGAGGAGATGCATGAATGTGGAAGAGGTAAAGATTGTTTGCAAAGTCAGAGTGGTGTGGCGTTCTATCCTCTCTGCCTACCCCTGCGGAGAAGCGGCGTGATGGTCAGTTAGTTACTTTTTCACTCAACATATTATACATATTTAATATAACCCTAGACCATTATTAGAAGCGCAGGACTGATCACCTTGCCTCTACGCAATTTACGACCAAGATAACACTGCGTCGATATGATGCAGTGCCCTATGCACCATTGTTTGTAAACAAGAGTTGACACTCACGTACATTATGAGGTCTTAAACATTGCTTAGTAAAAAGTGGCGCCATTTTTTTACATACCTGTAAAATATATCGTAGTCATACAGGAGAAAGTGACCAAGTGCATTTTTTTTACAAAAACGTGATCATTGACCATTTGATATCTTACTAGCTTAATATTGTCCTGAAAAAATCCCAAAGGATTTTAAACTTGGGAGTATAATATACCGACTTGTTAAAAATGACTAACTGCATTGGTGTTTATTTTGTTGCCAAGCCAAAGTGACTTAAATGGCCCTCCTGAACATTTTACGTTTTGTTAGTTGGTCACTTTCTCCTGTACGACTACAATATATGAACATAAAAAATACTTGTATTAAAAATTTGTTTAGATCAAATTACTTTTAAGCATTGTTGTTGGGTGAATTGCGCACTAAATAGTGCATATTAATTAGCGTTTTTTACGTATCTAATAAAAATATACATTTGTGCATAAAACATTTTTTTACATATAAGTATATCTTTTTTAATTTACATAAATTGTTTAGATTTATTTAAAGAACAATTACAAATATATTTAAAATATTTTTTTGCAGAGACCCACCAAGACACCTTGTGTGTCTTGTCCGTGGAGTTCTTTTTATGTATAGTTTTTATTGTTTTATTATTTTATTTTAACCTAATATACACACAAAAAAGAGAGAAAATAATTAAAATATAAACTATTTTACAATTTTCATAGAATCAACTCTTGATCATTTACCCATTCCTTTATTTTGCCTTTGTTCCATATTTTATTTTGACCTCTAACCTCCGTCGGCAACAAATTAAAAATGTTCGGAACGATATATTGCAGTGTTCGACTCCCATATTTCTCACGATATATATATATATATATATATATATATATATATATATATATATATATATATATATATATATATATATATATATATATATATATATATATATATATATATATATATATGTATATATGTATATATGTATATATGTATATATGTGTATATGTATATATGTGTATATATGTGTATATATGTATATATGTGTATATATGTATATATGTATATATGTATATATGTATATATGTATATATGTATGTATGTATGTATGTATGTATGTATGTATGTATATATATATGTATATATATATACATACATACATACATACATACATACATACATACATATATATATATATATATATATATATATATATATATATATATATATATATATATATATATATATATATATATATATATATATATATATATATATATATATATATATATATATATATATATATATATATATATATATATATATATATATATATATATATATATATATATATATATATATATATATATATATATATATATATAAAGTTTAAAAAGCGGATATTTCATTTCATTGAGCCTAAAAGTTTTAAATAACAGGGATATATATATATATATATATATATATATATATATATATATATATATATATATATATATATATATATATATATATAAGTTTAAAAAGCGGATATTTCATTTCATTGAGCCTAAAAGTTTTAAATAACAGGGATTTTAGAGTTTTTTTCCAGTATACCCACGATATATCGCTCACTCCTTTCAAGAACGTCATAAATCAATAAACTTGATTTTTCAGGAGAACGTTTTTAATGTTTTAAAATATAACAAAGTGTATTAAAAATAAATATCAAGCCTCTTATTGAACTTTTTACTGTGCAACAGATCTTTTTAGGTAAAACCTCAAGGTTTTTTCTCCATTTAAAAAATATTTAATATATTTAAAAACATAATTAAACGATACATTTTCTTCAAAATGCAAAAACATTTTTTTTGCCCTGTAGCTAGTAAATATTAAGTTAAAAATAAGCCTCTTTTGCTGGGATATAGTACATTTTCTGGGCATTCCGAAAAAATGCACAACTGAAAATTGACGATTTTTGATTTATGACGTTCTTGAAAGGAGTGTGCGATATGTCAGGTACAGCAAAAATGTTATATGTATAACGCAAACGGCACTTGGTACGTTTCGTTACCTCCAGACGCGAGCGGAAGCGATGTACCGAGAAATCCACGACAAGGAGTGTGATTCATGTTCGCCCGTGACGAGTCGACGATATTTTTATCCACTTTTTGCTAAAATTCTCAGCCCGACAATTTGGCAGACCTCGCTATCATCCAACGTCGCGAATTGTGTCATTTTCAAAAGTAATGTCGCATGTTACTAGCTATGTTTTTTATTAGCTGTTTTACCGGCATCGGACGGTATTGTATTTTATCGGGCATTCGTGCGAAGGGTCGCTAATTCACGCCATCATTTTCAAAGCTGATGTATATTAATACAACTCTATATATATATAAATATATATATATATATATATATATATATATATATATTTTTTTTTTTGTCCGCCTCCATAGTATAATAATGGACAGCACGCTCGGCTACCGCACTGGAGGTCCCGGGTTCGATTCCCAGGGGGGGTCAAGTAAATAAATGTGATTTATTTCTCTCTAATATTTATTCAATATTACCCCGGACTGTTACCTGAAGCGGAGGGCTGATCACCTTTCCTTCATTTGTTTACGCTCAAGATATGATGCAGTTCCCTATGCACCACTGGGGTGAGGATAAGGGTTCGAATTAATGAATATATATATATATATATATATATATATATATATATATATATATATATATATATATATATATATATATATATAATATATAATATATATATATATATATATATATATATATATATATATATATATATATATATATATATATATATATATATATATATTTATATATTTATATATTTATATATAAATATATATATACTGTAATATTTATTCAATATTACCATGGACTGGTACCTGAAGCGGAGGGCTGATCACCTTTCCTTCATGTGTAAACGATCAAGATAACACTGCGTTTATATGACACAGTGCCCTATGCACCATTGGGGTGCGGATAAGGGTTTTATTTTATTATTATTAATTATATTTATATATTTATATATATATATATACATATATATATATATATATATATATATATATATATATATATATATATATATATATATATATATATATATATATATATATATATATATATATATATATATATATATATATATATATATATATATATATATATATATATATATATATATATATATATAATAATAATTAGGTATGTACCTCGTTATAGCCGAATTTGGAAGTAAGCCTCGTTTAAATGTATACAAATGTATAAACATCCCACGACCTGCATGCCTGTTGCGAGCTACCAAAGGTTATTCGTCATGTCAAAATTGTATCCTCCGTTTCTTTCCCGCCCGGTGAATATTACATCAAGCAGTATTGCTGTCCCGCTCTAATTGAAAAATATCTATCGAGTTTCCGAGCGAATTCGGTCCGAGTATTGCCGTCCCTCTCGCACCCGTTGGCTATTTGTAATTGCATCCCTGTCTCGCACACTTGCTGCATCGACCGTGCGAGTGTTGGTGTCGTAGACCACTGCGCTGATTAAAAAAAATATAATGTTATATATTTTTTTTCTCCTCTTTCTTCTCTATTTGTTATTTGTATCCAGTAGTGCTTTGGGCATTGCGGAAAAATTCTAAGTAAATAAAAAAATACCATACTTACTAAAAAGATAAATGTTTCTGTTTTTATTGTTTACAAAAATACATATTAAAAAAACATTTAATTATTTACAAAGCCAAATGTGGTTACCACTGTTTTAATGAAGTGGATCGTATAAAGATGGCGCTAAGAAAATTATGTGTCGGGTTGTGGTCCCGTGGTTAGTGTCGCAGACTCTTGAGTCAGAGTTTCTCGGTTCGAACCCACTTTACCATAATTTGAAACCTATTTCTAATAATGAGCCGCTTAGGCTCACATATACAGTATGAAATTAATATATTTGTGTAAATAATAAAAACACAAATATTTCTCTTAAAAAAAAAACCTTTTTATTTTTTATATTTTTACTTAAAGGAATAACCCGCAAAGCGTCTATTTTAGACGCTTGTCTGCAGGTAGGATAGTAAGGACAGGGAAGGTAAATGTGAAAAGTACATTACAAACACCCAGACCAATTGAAAATAAATCTTTCTTGAATTCATTTTGCAATTGGCGGTAATCGAACCCGTGACGCCAGTTTCGAAATTCAATTCAATTGATTTATTCACAAAAACAGCAATACACATTACAAACTTAAAATTTAAAGCTTCTTCTTCTTCTTCTTCTTCTTTTTGTAGATCCTAGGGATCTGTTTGTGCCTCCGCATGTCGCTCTTGGGATGTTGACTCCCAGCTGTCTTTCCATCTTTTCGGAGGTCTGCCTGAAGGTCTGCGTCCTTCAGGGTTGCCTTGGAGGGCGATACGTGGAAGTCTGTCGTCTGACATTCTGTTTACATGATCATTCCAGTATCGCCTTCGTTGTCGTCCCCACCTCACGATATCCTCCGTCTTACACATGCTCCGGATGTCGGTATTTCTTACTCGGTCTCGCAATGTTTTTCCGGTTAAAATTTAAAGCGTATACATTAAAAAATATGCAAGAATACTATTGCTAAAGATGAAGAAGAATCCCGCTTCGGAAAATTCCTTCAGACACATGGAACAGATCAATATACACTGAGGTATTGTTCAACAATCTAGCATCTAGCATCTTAACATGGCCTGCCCCATATTTTCTCATACACAATTTTAAATCGGCGCATAGACCATTTTTTTGATCGCCTAGCGTCCCGACGCCAGTTCGCAGTCGGCGCCCGACCGAGACGGACGTCGATTTCGCTTTCGAACACGAACGAAAGTACCAAATAAAAGCACAAACGAAATCGAATCGAGCGCGAAGAGAACAAAAGACGTTCACGTATAAATTATTTCAGCGTTCAAAGTGGCGCTCGTTCAGAATCCAGTGGTGGAGTTTTTTTTAGCAATTAATAAATTTATTTTATTTCATAAAAAAGGTTTGTTTATTTTTAATTTACATATCGCTCACTCCTTCAAGAACGTCATAAATCAAAAATCTTCAATTTTCAGTTGTGCATGTTTTCGGAATGCCCAGAAAATGTCCCAGCAAAAGAGGCATATTTTTAACTTAATATTTACCCGCTACAGGGCAGAAAGTGTTGTATTTGCATTTTGAAGAAAACGTAGTTTCATTATTTTTTGAAAAATACTAAATATTTTTCAAATGGAGAAAAAACCTTCAGGTTTTACCTAAACAGATCTGTTGCACAGTAAAAAGTTCAATAAATGGCTTCATATTTATTTTTAATACATTTTATTATATTTTTAAACTTTGAAGATGTTTTCCTGAAAAATCAAGTTTTTTGATTTATGACGTTCTTGATAGGAGTGAGCGATATACTTAAATACCTAGTTCTCTTTTTAGTTTCTAAAATACGTAAAATTTTTAGTTATATTATACTAACATTGGCCAACAATGATTTTGTAACTGAAATTTTGATGACTGATTTTGACTTGAAGTTAATCGTTCTTATTCAAAGTCTATATGGTGACAAGCTTGTATCACGTCAAGTTTTGATGTTACAGTTATATTATTGTTTGTATGGACCCCATACGTTGAAACCGTAATAGTGGTTGGTATCTAGACATGCTTTAGTCTAAGGTCTAAGGGATTAGAAAAAAAGTATTGATAATTATGGAGTAACAGTGGAAATACATTAATAATAATAATAAAACCCTTATCCGCACCCCAATGGTGCATAGGGCACTGCTTCATATAAACGCAGTGTTATCTTGATCGTTTACACACGAAGGAAAGGTGATTAGCCCTCCTCTTCAGGTGCCAGTCCAGGGTAATATTGAATAAATATTACAGTGAAAAAATCACTTATATTTATCTGACCCCCCCTGGAAATGGAACCCGGGACCTCCAGAACGGTTGCCTAGCGTGCTGACCATTACACTACGGAGGCGGGAAATATATTAACTAATTAATATTGAATACGATAGCATTATATGCTTATATCGCTCACTCCTTTCAAGAACGTCATAAATAAAAAAAAACAGATTTTTCAGGAGAACGTTTTTAAAGTTTAAAAATATAACACAATGTATTAAAAATAAATATCAAGCCTCTTATCGAACTTTTTACTGTGCAACAGATCTCTTTCGGTAAAACCTGAAGATTTTTTCTCCATTTGAAAAATATTTAATATATTCAAAAAATAATTAAATAATACCTTTTCTTCAAAATGCAAAAATAACTCTTTCTGCCCTGTAGCGGGTAAATATTATGTTAAAAATATGCCGCTTTTGCTGGGATATAGTACATTTTCTGGGCATTCCGAAAACATGCATAACTAAAAATTGACGATTTTTGATTTATGACGTTCTTGAAAGGAGTGAGCGATATATATTTGTACATAAATAATAAGATAAACTTTAGTCAATATCAGAATTAAAAATACCCATAGCTAAAAAATCTGACGTGCTACATTTTTTGCTTTCGTTTTGGAATTCAGCTATGCAAAGTGCATAAAGACCAGGTATTTTCATGCCAGTTACAAAATAAAAGTTGTGAATCTTTGGCTAGTTTTAGTGAACTCTTTCCATTCCTTTACATTATTGTACCGCAAAGTGTGCCGCGGCACACTGGCGTACCGAGGTGCTTAGTTGGTGTGCCGCAGAAAAAACGTCTAGTTTTGTGACAATAACACAATTGCTCCAAATTTTGATTGCCTGTGCTCAGTTTTAAGTAAGCTCATATTTCGCATTCAACATTATATGTTAACCCTTTATTGCTTGACTTTTTTTATTATTTAAATAAAATAAAATGTACTGTATCTCACTCTAAACATTAGAGGAAAAATTAATGAAAATTGAATGGAAAACCGCGCAAACTAATGGTAACGAGCAAGTTGCCTTCCAACTCTCCTCAAAGCGTCCACATATCACGGTGCATTGCATTTCTCAAAGATAGAAGCACAATTGTACTACTACTAGGCAGAGAGGATGGAACGCCACACTCTTCTGTCCTGACATATACTCCTCGCCTCCTTCACACCCATACATCTAGTCATGCCCTCCGATTACGCAGACTTTTGACACCACCAGAATTTTATGTTCTGATTGATCTGATCGTGCCAAATCTTTTTCGGCCGTCTTCGTTCTGTCCTCCCGCATTCGCCACACATACTTTCTTAGTCATTCTCTCGTTGATTTTTGACATATAATCAAAGATGAAGAAGAATATGGAAGTCTAGGCATTTAAGTGGGCTGGTTAAGTGATCACATTACACACGTGTAACATTCACCAATTCTACCCATTATTGACAACCACACTACTCAAATTCGTGGAAGTTCTATATTTATGAACCAATTTAGAAACCCTGTTCTTGAATCACTAGAACTTCACTAGCGACATCTATTGGTTAGATGTAAAGAAGCTTTTTACTAAGCAGAAACTCTTAAATTAGTATGTGAGGTCCGAATCCTAGATTATAATCACACACATGAGAAACGCCAGAAAATACCATTTTCATTTCACGTGTAACATACGCCATTCTACCCACGATTGGCAACCACACTACTCAAATTCTGGAAGTCATTAATATATGATCCATCTTCACAACAGCCATCTATGATTGGATTTAGAAAACTTTTATTTAGCGGGGATACTTTTATTTGTACGCAAGATCCGAAGCAGGATTATTTCACATATTGGGAAACGCCTGAAAACCTTAGTTCGTGCATGTCCGGCAATCTTTAGACCGCAACCAAATTTCCGTCATTTTTAAAAAAAATAATTAAAATCATTAAAAATTATTTTAGTGTGTAAAAAAAACTTATTTTATATGTTATTTACTCTTGAATAAAGGAAAACGCATTTTCTTTAATTTATTAGAAATTTTTCATGTAAAACATGGAAAAACATGCAAAAGTGAAACATGGAGTTGGCAAAAGAAGGATGAAAGTAGACTGAATGCAGTTGAAATGCGATTTCTCAGAAAAATGTGCGACAAAACGATGTATGATAGATGTTCGAATAGTGAAATAAGGAAGGAATGCAAGGCTGAGATAAGCATTATCGATAAAATTAAGAAAGGTGTGTTGAGATGGTTTGGACATGTGGAACGAATGAGTGAGGAAAGAACGGTAAAACAAATGTATGAGGCGAATGTAATTGGAAAAAAACACCAGAGGAAGACCGAGAAAAACAAGGCACGATCAGGTATGCCAAATACTTGAAAGTGGTCAGGTTTTAGGAGTCGTAATAATCGGCGGGTATGTATGAGGAGATGCATGAACGTGGAAGAGGCGAAGAATGTTTGCAAAGACAGAGAGGTGTGGCGCTCTATTCTCTCTGCCTACCCCTGCAGAGAAGCGGCGTGATGGTTAGTTAGTTAGTTTTTTTTTTCATGCAAAAAAAAATTGGAAAACCTTTAATAAATGTGCTGAAATATTTAATTATATTTTATTTTCAATATTTTTATAGAATCCATGAATGAAAAAACGATTATGAATAAACATTTATATAAAACCACTAAAATTCTAGATAAAACTCGCCCAGTTTTCGGTAAGCAATTGATAAATAACGCATATCGCTCCGTTGCATCACTCACTAATTAAAGCTGTAATATTTTTCGTACTACAGTATTAATTTTTCATTAAAAAAATATGGCCTCGATCAAAACGGAATATCTATTTTAAGGTTATTTCTACAGTTATACCATCTTCTTCTTCATGAGCCCTCTGTCCTCCACTGCTGGATACACGCCTATCTCTATTATAAAGTCCATCTCTCCTATCAAGTACTTTTCAAAACTGACGTTTCGCCACCATCTTGGTTTTTCTCTGTCGCTCACTGTTTTATCGACAGAACACTTTTGAAATTCAAAAATAAAAGGAACACAATTCACACACATTAAAAAATAAAGTAACGTAGGTAGGTACTTATTATTTTAAGTACTTAACGGGATTTTAGCTCCTAAAATAAAGTTTTTTTTCTCTTTAAACCGAGTTATTTAGATCAATATTTTGTGAAATTAAATTGGAAATAAGCAGATATCTCGGTTATTATCCTTATATTATTGCGGAATCGGTAAAAACATGTCAGGAAGCCAGGCCAGCGCCAATCAGTCGCAGACCCATCGACGATGCTTGAATATTTCATCGTGGATTTTATATCTCTGTTTTATTTGGGAAAAAGGGTAGAGCGATGTAATAACATCGAATCGTTTGTGCGTAATGTATATTCGTTTGATCGGAAAAACAAACATCGTTTCAGGAGCAATGCGGAATTTCCGCCCGCTTTTTCGGCAAAAATTCAAACATTGACGAATATTCATAATCTAAATTTATTTATTTATTTATTGAACGGCTGAAGCCTTTAAGATAATACATGTAATACATATATACAGTATCTAATATAAAAATAAAAATATGTGACATTAATGTTACTTTACTTACTTATAACCCTTATCCACACCCAATGGTGCATAGGGCACTGCATCGAATCGACGCAGTGTTTACTTGATCAATACTTACATGAAGGCAAGGTGATCACTCTTGCGCTTCAGGAACCAGTCCAGGGTAATATTAAATAAATATTAAAGTGTAAAATCACTAATATTTATTTTCGCCCCCCCCTGGGAATCGAACCCGGGACCTCCAGAACGGTGGCCAAGCGTGCTGACACTACAGATGCGGACTTTTGCAGAATTTTAACTTAATGATGCATATTATAAAGTTTTCAACGTTTCATCAACTGGCAAAATACACTTAGTAGTTTGAAATGTCATATTTATGTTGTTTTAACCTTTCCCTTCCGGTGCTAAAGATGCGGTGTTGGGTAGTCACTACACAATAAAAAATTAGCGATTTCAAATCGGAGAAATAAACGTGGTAATATTTTTCTTTATAATTAAGTAGATATGAAATAATAATACAAACAATGTGATGCTTTGTAATTAAAGAAACTACAATAAAAGTTTATTCTTTAACAATATTTTATAATTTACATATAATATGACACTTTCACCAAACACAATATTTTTTCTTCTGACGTCTCTTGTTTTTCCCAGTGCGACGCATGCGCGACGTCTGGTGGTAGATTTGCGCGATCTGCCAGATATGTGCAATGTAATGCTTAATGAAATAGACATCAATAATGTTTCTTTTAATACGTTTAAGACAAATATTATTGACGTCTATTTGACTAGTTGATAAAGACAATTTCTATTATTTGATAAAAAAAACATGTAATGTAAGTTTATTATATCGTTATACTTTTATGTACATGACAGTTTATTTTTATTTTTAGATTACTTAAGTGAAAACCTCTTATTGGAATATAATTTTTTTAATTTTATTATTTTATGTAATTTTTGTTAAATATTCTGTTGGATTTCCAATAAATTTCCTGTCTTTACAGACTTTTATTACTAAAACACAAATAAGGCGTCATCAAAATGTATATCCCGGAAGTGACGCTCTAATTTCCGGTTTCTGTCCTTGGAAGCCTGCGTGCGAAACAGTTAACACACAAAAGGGTGGAAAAAATTAATAATTTAACTCTGGGTCGTTATAGCATAAACTGTAGCAGCGAGGTCTCCTAGAAAATGTGAAGCTAAGTTGTATCACGATTTTACTGCAAAATTACATTTAATAGCTTTCAATGTCCCTGTCACTGCCAATTTTAATAAATACTAGTTTTTAAAACCGCCACCAAGTTTCTAGAAGTGCCCCGGTGTAGGCAGTGAAAGGGAGTTGTAGTTGGTCAGTTCATTTAGAGTTCACTACACGGAGTTTTACCATCTGGCAGTCCGTTATTTTTTTTTAAATAAAAGCGATTACGACAGTTTAGCGTGATCGAATTTACGCGCAACGTGTTCACGCACCGATCAAGAGCTCCGATCCGAAGAAAGACGGCTAAAAGCACAAGCAATCATCCGTTTTATCATGCTAACCGGACTGCCAGACAGTAAAATTCCGTGTAGTGGACAAACGCCCTTAGGCGTTATATATATATATATATATATATATATATATATATATATATATATATATATATATATATATATATATATATATATATATATATATATATATTTATATTTATATTTATATTTATATATATATATATATATATATATATATATATATATATATATATATATATATATATATATATATATATATATATATATATATATATATATATATATGTATATATGTATATATGTATATATGTATATATGTATATATGTATATATGTATATATGTATATATGTATATATGTATATATGTATATATGTATATATGTATATATATATATATATATATATATATATATAAGTATATATATATATAAGTATATATATAGTTTCGTAAGAGACCCTTTTAGTAAAATTAAAGCCTTTAGTCACGCAAAGTGTTGAAGTCAGCAACAAGTTTTAACGTACAATAATTTGCTAATTCACAAAATTTACCATATTAAAATTAAGAATGGGTTATTAGATTACATTATAAAAAATAAATAGGTAATAACTTATTCAGTTGAGCGAATTAACATAAATATTTCATTGCCATTTGTGATTTTCAGAAAGAGATTTTCTTCGTCGGCCATGTTTGCTTCTAGGTATTATTTTCTTCTACTTCTAACCCTTATCCGCGCCCAATGGTGCATATGCAACTGCATCGTATTGACGCAGTGTTATCTTGATCATTAACACATGAAGGAAAGGTGACCAGACCTCCGCTTCAGGTATTCCGTGGAATTCTACCGTCCGGCACGTCAGTTAGCGTTTTAAAACGATGATTTTACGATAGAATTTACGCGCAACGTGTTCACGCACCGATCAAGAGCTCCGATCCGAAGAAAGATGGACAAAAGCACAAGCCAATCGTCGTTTTAAAAAGCTAACTGACGTGCCGGACAATAGAATTACACGGAATACCTGAAGCGGAGGTCTGATCACCTTCCCTTCATGTGTTAATGATCAAGATAACACTGCGTTAATACGATCTAGTGCCCTATGCACCATTGGGCGCGGATAAGGGTTAGAAGTAGAAGAAAAGAATACCTAGAAGCAAACATGGCCGAAGAAGAAAATCTCTTTCTGAAAATCACAAATGGCAATGAAATATTCATGTTAATTCGCTCAGCTAAATAAGTTATTACCTTTTTATTTTTTATAATGTAATCTAATAACCCATTCTTAATTTTAATATGGTAAATTTTGTGTATTAGCAAATTATTGTACGTTAAAACTTGTTGCTGACTTCAACACTTCGCGTGACTAAAGGCTTTAATTTTACTAAAAGGGTCTCTTATGAAACTAGCTATAAAACTTTTAGGGATGTGACTACTCGGTAACTGGTACTTTTTCGGTTACACTCATGGGATGGTATTCGTTACTTTTAAATCGGTTTATTATTTATTTATTGAAACTATGAAGTTTAAATAAATACATTAGTAATGAGGACATGAGTATAAATACAAATATATAAATACATGAGTAATAAGTTATATATATAACGTGGTAATATTTTTCTTTGTAAATTGGGTGTAAATAATATGTAAAGTGGGTGTATAATAATAAAATAAACAATGTGTTGCTTTGTAATTAAAGAAACGACAGTAAAAGTTTATTCTTAATTAATCTTTACAATAATTTTTATATCTATCTGATTCTGACAGTTGACAATATTATATTTGTTCTATCGGATCTCTTTTGTTTTATTCTGTGCGACGCATGCGACATCTGGTGGTAGAACTGTTTTATTTAGGTACTATTTGTAAGTACTTAATAAAATGTATAGGTAGGTACCTAGGTATTTTATTATATATATATATATATATATATATATATATATATATATATATATATATATATATATATATATATATATATATATAAAATACATGAGTACGGAAAAGAAATAATTACATTGGCGGGCTTATTGCTAAAAAGCAATATCTTCCAATTAACCAGACTAGTGATATTGATCAAAACGTTTGATACCATATATAGCTGTTTGCAATCAGAGGGTAGATAGTACTTGAACATAAAAAAAAACATAAATTACAAATTGACATTTAAAAAACATATAACATACTTTCCAGCTTAAGTTTTTCATGTCAAATTGTCAAATATATCAGTGTTATTTTCACCCTACGGACGATATATTCTTCTTCTTCTTCTTCTTCTTTTTGTAGATCCTAGGGATCTGTTTGTGCCTCCGCATGTCGCTCTTGGGATGTTGACTCCCAGCTGTCTTTCCATCTTTTGGAGGTCTGCCTGGGGGTCTGCGTTCTTCAGGGTTGCCTTGGAGGGCGACACGTGAAGTCTGTCTTTTGACATTCTGTTTATATGTTCCTTCCAGTATCGCCTTCGTTGTCGTCCCCACCTCACGACGTTTGCTAAAAATAATATTGTTTGGCAGTTATCTATATGTGGAATAGTTATTGTTTTATAAATCGCTCACTCCTTTCAAGAACGCCATAAATCAAAATACTTGATTATTCAGGAGATCGTTTTTAAAGTTTAAAAATATAATACAATGTATTAAAAATAAATATCATCCACTTATTGAACGTTTTACTATGAAACAGATCTTTTTTGGTTCAACCTGAAGGTTTTTTCTCCATTTAAAAAATATTTATTATATTTAAAAAAATAATTAAACAATACCTTTTATTCAAAATGCAAAAACAACACTTTCTACCCTGTAGCGGGTAAATATTGAGTAAAAAATATGCCTCTTTTGCTGGGATATAGTACATTTTCTGGGCATTCCGCAAACATGCATAACTGAAATTGACGAGTTTTGATATATGACGTTCAATTTCAATTCAATTTTCAATTTCAATTTATTCAATAAAAAAATAAAATATATAAGTACATAACAAACAATATTCAAGGCGTATATATTAAAAGTAAGCAAGAAGACTTAAAGGTGTAGAAGAATCCCGCTTCGGAAAACTCCTTCGGACACATGGCACAGATCAATATCCAATGTGATATTTTTCAACATAGCGGTAGCTCTTCCTATAGGCATAACGTTGTTGAAAGGAGTGAGCGAAATGAGTTCTGCAGTATTTTTATTTAACCCTTCACTGCATAGTGTATCAAATTTGTTACATGCCAAAAAGTTAGTGTTAAAACGTTCTTTAAAAATATAAACAACCATTCTTTGTTGTTACTGATTAGATACATTAATAACTCACGTATATAGTACACAATTTATCCAAAAGACGCGCTATGAACGCCAAAATAATAATTAATTTTTTTGACATCTCATCAAAGATGAAGAAGAATATGGAAGTCTGGGCATTTACGGGGCGGACGACCGTCATAGGCTGGTTTAAGTGATCACTGTGTACACGTGTAACATTTACCAATTCTGCCCATTATTGACAACCACACTACTCAAATTCTTGGAAGTTCTATATATATGAACCAAATTAGAAACCTTGTTCTTGAATCACTAGAACTTCACTAGCGAAATCTATTGGTGAGATGTAAAGGTTTTAACTAAGCAGAAACTCTTGTATTAGCATGTGAGGTCCTAATCCTGGATATCAATCACACACATCGCTCACTTCTTTCAATAACGTCATAAATAAAAAAATCGTCAATTTTCAGTTGTGCATGTTTTCGGAATGCCCAGAAAACGTACTATATCCCAGCAAAGAGGCATATTTTAAACTTAATATTTACCCGCCACAGGGCAGAAATTGTTGTTTTTGCATTTTGAAGACAATTTATTGTTTATTTATATTTTTAAATATAATAAATATTTTTCAAATGGAGAAAAAACCTTCAGGTTTTACCTAAACAGATTTGTTGTGCAGTAAAAAGTTCAATAAGTGGCTTGATATTTATTTTTAAAACATTGTATTATATTTTTTCACTTTAAAAACGTTCTCCTTAAAAATCAAATTTTTTGATTTATGACCTTCTTGAAAGGAGTGAGCGACATGAGAAACGCCAGAAAATACCATTTTCATTTTTATTATTTAAGCTTATAATTTGACCAGATAATTTATTTACAACATTTTTATCCAGATTTTGTGAACAAGTATTTGGACACACTCAAAATATTGCCAAAATAATAACTTCGCTTGTCTCTCGAAGACGAACTGTCAACGCAGTCATACAGTCATGCAAAAAAGTCGTGCAGTAAAGGGTTAATTTATTCCTTGATCTACGAAGGATATTTTTTTGTTGATATTTTTCTATAAACATGTTCAAAATTTGCATTTCAGGTTAATTTTAAATCCAAAATTCACCTTCATTGGTGTGGCATTCTAATCTCTCTGCCTACCCCTACAGGGAACCGGCGTGATGGTTACTTAGTTTTAATAAACTAATGTCAGTCCGCCTCCGTAGTGTAATGGTCAGCACGCTCGGCTACCGTTCTGGAAGTCCCGGGTTCGATTCCCAAGGGGGGTAAAATAAATATAAGTGTTTTTTTCACTGTAATATTTATTCAATATCACCATGGACTGGTACCTGAAGCGGAGGCCTGATCACCTTTCCTTCATGTGTAAACGATCAAGATAACACTGGGTTAATATGACACAGTGCCCTATGCACCATTGGGGTGCGGATAAGGGTTTTATTATTATTATTATTATTGTCAGTTACAAAGTCTTTGACACTGTCTATATAAATTATTTATATATAAAGCGTGTTTCAAAAGTTTGTTGGAAGACAGAACGGGTTTTAACATGCTTTGGGGTTTTTGTATGAACCCTCTCCAAATAAGTTTTGAGATTTCATTTCCCCCTACGGAGGCATTTCAGATGAAGCTATTTCGCAAAAGCTGACGATGCTTTTTCATTCGGCACATAGTTTTAAATTACACAACCCTTTTTTGCTGCTAGAACATATATTTTTCATATTATTTTTTGTGTGTGATTATAATCCAGGATTCGGACCTCACATTCTAATATAAGTGTTTCTGCTTAGTAAAAAGCTTCTTTACATCTCACCAATAGATGTCTCTAGTGAAGTTCTAGTGATTCAAGAACAAGGTTTCTAAATTGGTTCATATATATAGAACTTCCGAGAATTTGAGTAGTGTGGTTGTCAATTATGGGTAGAATTGGTGAATGTTACACGTGTGTAAAGTGATCACTTAAACCAACCGATGACGGTCGTCAGCCCCGTAAATGCCCAGACTTCCATATTCTTCTTCATCTTTGATGAGATGTCAAAAAATAATATGAAAATAACTCCTGTAATTGGAGATAATCCAGATTTTGTGAACAAGTATTTGGACACACTCAAAATGTTGTATATATTTTTCATTTGGCGCTCAAAGAAAAATCGTAACTTATTCGTATTCTCAAATACTGTAATTATTTGGTTTTTGTATTAATTTTTTAATCAAACACAGATTTTTTTTGAGTTTACTAAAAAAAACACATAAAAAATTAACATTGTGACAATTCGCTCACTCCTTTCAAGAACGTCATAAATCAAAAAGCGTCAATTTTCAGTTGTGCATGTCTTGGGAATGCCCAGTAAATGAACTACATCCCAGCAAAAGCGGCATATTTTTAACTAAATATTTACCCGCTACAGGGCAGAATGTGTTGCTTTTGCATTTCGAAGAAAAGGTATTGTTTAATTATTTTTTTTAATATACAAAGTATTTTTCAAATGGAGAAAAAACCTTCAGGTTTTACCTAAAATATCTGTTGCACAGCAAAAAGTTCAATAATTGGCTTGATTGGGCAACAGGTTGTTATCGAAACTAGTTGGTTAATATAAATGTGAGTGGATCAAAAAACAAAGTATTTTTATTTCTCGAAATAATATATACTAAATATTTTTCAAATGCAGAAAAAACATTCAGGTGTCACCTAAAAAGATCTGTTGCACAGTAAAAAGTTCAATAAGTGGCTTGATGTTTATTTTAATACATTTTATTATATTTTTAAACTTCAAAACGATCTTCCGAAAAATCAAGTTTTTAGATATATAACGTTGTTAAAAGGAGTGAGTGATGTATTAAAATCTTCCTTTGTGTTTTGTAAATTGCCTACATCCAGGCGCAAGGTAATGCTAACATCCATGCTTGGGATATTGCCTATATCCAGGCGTATCAGCAGTGGAATAAAAAGGATAGTACATATTCTTTTTTCTTTTTCTTTAAACCCTTATTAGCACCCAATGGTGCATAGGGCACTGCATTGTATAAACGCAGTGTTATCTTGATCGTTAACACATGAAGGAAATGTGATCAGCCCTCCGCTTCAGGTACTAGTGCAGGGTACTCTAATATTGAATAAATATTAGAGTGAAAAAAATACTTATATTTATTTGACCCTCCCTGGGAATCGAATCCGGGACCACCAGGACGGTAGCTGACCTTGCTGACCATTATAATACGGATACGGATAAAATACATATATAGCCTATTAATAAAAAAAACTAACTAACTAACCATCACGCCGCTTCTCCGCAGGGGTAGGCAGAAAATAGAGCGCCACACCACTCTGTCCTTGCAAACATTCTTCGCCTATTAATATAATAATAATAATAATAATAACTCTTTATTCCGGCTTGACTAAGTGGTGGGTGCAATACTTAGTCAGCCATATATGTTTTACAACATTTTTTTTATAAAATGAAATTAAAAATAATAAAAAAATATGAATGTGAAAGAAAAAAAATATATAATAATAATAAATCCATAATATGTATTATTTGAGTCCGCCTCCGCAGTGTAATGTTTGGCACGCTCGGCTACCGTTCTGGAGGTCCCGGGTTCGATTCCCAAGGGGGGTAAAATAAATATAAGTGATAAAATAAAATAAAAGAAAAAGAAGCAGAGGAAGACCGAGAAAAACATGGCACGATCAGGTATGCCAAATACTTGAAAGTGGTCAGGTTAGGAGTCGTAACAATCGGCGGGTATGTATGAGGAGATGCATGAACGTGGAAGAGGCGAAGAATGTTTGCAAGGACAGAGTGGTGTGGCGCTCTATTCTCTCTGCCTACCCCTGCGGGGAAGCGGCGTGATGGTTAGTTAGTTAAATAAAATAAAAAATAAGTATAATAATAAGATATAATAAAATAATAAAATAAAAAATATATTAGTGATTTTTTCACTGTCATATTTATTTAATACTACCCTGGACTGGTACCTGAAGCAGAGGGCTGATCACCTTTCCTTCATGTGTAAGCGGTCAAGATAACACTGCGTTTATATGACGCAGTGCCCTATGCACCATTGGGGTGCGGATAAGGGTTTATCATTATTATTATGTATTATTTATTAATAACATATTATGTATATAGCCTTTTAATATAATATCCACAATACGGCAGTCCAAATTTAAAACACAGTAAGGGACATTTTTTTAGTAGTACGTTTTTTTTGCATTTTTGGACTAAGTAGAGTCTACTTAGTCCAAAAATGCAAAAAAAAACGTACTACAAAAACATGTCCCTTACTGTGTTTTAAATTTGGACAGCCGTATAGTATTGCTACGAAAGCACTATGTGGTTCCTCACGTTGTAAAACAGCACAAAAATCATTTGATTGCTTTAAATCCCTTCATAAATTTCATTTTCATATTGGCCATGGCCGGAGAATTATCGGAATCAAATATTGCCTTGAGTTTTCTGAAAATATCACTAAGTGCTGGCAAAGCGCAAAAAGGGTCGTACGTTTGCTAAGAATCATAAAAAAAACGGAACAGTGATTTAACACATTTTTATTATATTGCAAGATTTAACAGTCACTTTCTAATGAACTTAATACGTCCTCAATAAATTCAATTCTCAAATATGTAAGTCGACATGTTTTAGACCTTTGGAGAGTCAGCGCTTTGATTTTATTATTTTTTTAGTTAAAAATACGTTTTATTTTCAACTAAAAATAGCCTCCGTAGTGTAACGGTCAGCACGCTCGGCTAACGTTCTGGAGGTCCCGGGTTCGATTCCCAAGGGGGGTAAAATAAATAGGAGTGATTTTTTTCACTGTCATATTTATTCAATATTACCCTGGACTGGTACCTGAAGCGGAGGGCTGATCACCTTTCCTTCATGTGTAAACGATCAAGATTTATATATGTATATACGACGGAGGTTAGAAGTCAAACAAAAATTTTGAACAAGGGCAATTTTTTGTGTTTAAATTAAGTTTAAAAAGATAAAAAAAAAAAACCGTATGCATAAAGAACTCCAAAAAGGCTTAGTGGGTCTCTGCAAAAAAATGTTAATAATGTTTAGGAATTTTGAAATTAACGTATTTATATGTTTATATATCGTAGTCATACAGGAGAAAGTGACCAAGTGCATTTCTTACAAAAACGTGATCATTGACTATTTGACATCTTACTAGCTTAATATTGCCCTGAAAACATCCCAAAGGATTTTAAACTTGGAAGTATAATATATTGACTTGGTAAAAATGACTAACTGCATTGATGTTTATTTTGTTGCCAAGCAAAAGTGACTTAAATGGCCCTCCTGAACATTTTACCTTTTATTAGTTGGTCACTTTCTCCTGTACGACTACGATATCATCAATCAGCCTACGACGGGCCATAAGCCCTGCAAACACCCAGACTTCCATATTCTTCTTCATCTATGGAGAGACATAAAAAATTAATCGTATTTTTGTTTGTTTCAGAGACGCTTCATCCGACGACATGAGGGGAACTTCCTAAAAAAAGTGCAATTAAAAAAATTAAACGATAGACAAAATGAATTCTTGCGTCCGAAAAAAGTGATTGTCTATTGCAATATTTTATAAAATTCTGAACACAGTGTCAAAGTTTGAATTGGTGACATAAAGCTTCGAGATGGCGGAGGCAGAGGGAGGCTCGGAGCAAGATGACGTCTCATTCTTACGAACGGTAAGCTTTTAGGGCTTTTTTAAAAATAGTAAAAAAAAAAAAAAAAATATATATATATATATATATATATATATATATATATATATATATATATATATATATATATATATATATATATATATATATATATATATAAATGTATATTTTTATATGTATATGTATTATAAGAATTTTAAAAAATATATTCCATTACTTTGTGGTAAAACATGATTAAATTTGATAAGATATTAAGGTTGATTATAGTTTATATTAGCAATTTTAATTATTTTTCTGATATTAATTGTATTCTTGCCAGTGCGTTTTTGTTATCTAACCTAACCTTAAATAAAATGTATACCCACACACAGGCCATGCCTTTGTGGGATCTTTTTTAGTTTACATAAAAAAATCTAAATTTATATATATCTATGTTTATCTAAAATTAAATTATTTTTGTGTGTTATTGTGAAACAAAAATTAGAATCTTAACATATGAAAATTTTAGGAAGTGGCACTCAAAAAACTGGTCTAAGTGGTAGATTTTCGGAAAATTCATAAAAGTGAAAATATCTCGAAAGTTAAGGCACTTTTACGCAGGTTATATTTTCATTTTTTGGTGAGTCATGACGTGACTTAACACCCCTTAAAAGAAATATGGGACACGCTGTAGATATATGGACACATTCTCACGAGTGATATTCAACGTCATGTCGACATGTCAACATATGAATATAATCCAAGGTACCATTCCTTTTGAGAAGAGTTAGGTCATGGCTCACCATAAAATGAAAATATGACCTCAGTAAAAGTGCCATAGTTTTCCAGATATTCACACTTTTATGAATTTCCCGATCATCTACGCCTTATATCAGTTTTTTGAGTGCCACATTTTCAATTTTTCATATTTCGCTCGCTCCTTTCAAGAACGTCATAAATCAAAAATCGTCAATTTTCAGTTGTGCATGTTTTCTGAATGCCCAAAAAATATACTATATCCCAGCAAAAGAGGCATATTTTTAACTTAATATTTACCCGCTACAGGGCAGAAAGTGTTGTTTTTGCATTTTGAAGAAAAAGTCTTGTTTGACCATTGTTTTTAAATATACTTAATATTTTTCAAATGGAGAAAAAACCTTCAGGTTTTACCTAAAAAGATCTGTTGCACAGTAAAAAGTTCAATAAGTGGCTTGATATTTATTTTTAATACATTGTGTCGTATTTTTAAACCTTAAAAACGTTCTCCTGAAAAATCAAGTTTTTGGATTTATGACGTTCTTGAAAGGAGTGAGCGATATGGTTGCTGTTACATAAGGGATGCAAGATCCCTCGACTTCTTCTTCTTGGTGTAGGCCTTGTGGTCTGTTTTTAAGAGGGACTAGCCTCCTGCGATGTCGATTCCCAGCTGTCGATCATCTACCTTGGGGTTGGCCGTACAGTACAATGTGGGGGAGTCTGGATGGTTCCATTCTCCTCAAGAGGTCGACTATTTGCAATTCCAGTACACTTTGATTATAATTTTAGACCCTTACTATTTGGTGGCTAGACAAGTGGCTTGATATTTATTTTTAATACATTGTATTATATTTTTAAACTTTAAAAACGTTCTGCTGAAAAATCATGTTTTTTGATTTATGACGTTCTTGAAAGGATTGAGCGATTTTAGGATTCTAATATTGGTTTCATAATACTGAATAAGTATTCTATTAATTACAGTCCAAACTATTACTAATATTGGCTTGCCTTGGCGGAAAAAAATATTTTGATGCCCGATCAATGATTTTAAAATAAATCTTTAGGTAACTTTGACTGGAAAAAAACTATATGGCGCTAACCTGGCAAGTTATTTTAAAAAGTCGTTCAATTTATTTAATTTTTAAAATAGTAAAATATTTTTCTTTGTTTTAATTTGG
The DNA here is from genome assembly GCF_059751285.1 of Brachycentrus maculatus. Lineage (NCBI taxonomy): Eukaryota > Metazoa > Arthropoda > Insecta > Trichoptera > Brachycentridae > Brachycentrus > Brachycentrus maculatus. The sequence goes on from NW_028281222.1 coordinate 715,267, forward strand.
AAAAAAAGATATGGTTTTTTTAATCCAAAATTAGCTAATTTATTTTTTACAACATTTTGAGTGTGTCCAAATACTTATTCACAAAATCTGGATTATCTCCAATTACAGGAGTTATTTTCATATTATTTTTTGACATCTCATCAAAGATGAAGAAGAATATGGAAGTCTGGGCATTTACGGGGTTCGTATATATAGAACTTCCAAGAATTTGAGTAGTGTGGTTGTCAATAATGGGTAGAATTGGTGAATGTTACACATGTGTAAAGTGATCACTTAATCCAGCCTATGACGGTCGTCAGCCCCGTAAATGCCCAGACTTCCATATTCTTCTTCATCTTCGATGAGATGTCAAAAAATAATTAGCTAATTTTATAATTATTTTATTTATTAAGAATTCCGATGTAAACAATTGTTTTGGTTTAGTGAAGTGAAAAATGGCTATTGTTAATTAAATTTTATTGTGTCTTATTGTGAAACTTAAATTAGAATATTATTTTTTGACATCTCATCAAAGATGAAGAAGTCTGGGCATTTACGGGGCTTACGACCGTCATAGGCAGGTTTGAGTGATCACTTTACACACGTGTAACATTCACCAATTCTACCCATTATTGACAACCACACTACTCAAATTCTTGGAAGTTCTATATTTAGAAACCTTGTTCATGAATCACTAGAACTTCACTAGAGACATCTATTGGTGAGATGTAAAGAAGCTTTTTATTAAGCAGAAACTCTTATGGTCGTAAGCCCCGTAAATGCCCAGACTTCCATATTCTTCTTCATCTTTGATGAGATGTAAAAATAATATGAAAATAACTCCTGTAATTGGAGATAATCCAGATTTTGTGAACAAGTATTTGGACACACTCAAAATGTTGTAATTAAATTAGAATCCTAAAATATAAAAATTTGAAGAAGTGATACTCAAAAACTGATCTAAGGGTAGATTTTCGGAAAATTCATAAAAGTGGAAATATCTGGAAAACTAAGGCACTTTTACTGAGGTCGTATTTTCATTTTTTGGTGAGTGGTCTTGAGGTGATCCATATACAATACCGCCCGATGCTGGTATAATAATTACTAAATAAGTAAGTAGACCATAGATAATGACGAGCTGATGATAATGTATGCACCATAATACACTATACAGGCATTGTCTGCGGAATGTGTACAATGCGAAGACGAAAAGACACTAGTATACGTATCAGCTAGACAAAGCACCCGATTATGTATTGTTGAAGCCGGCTCATAATACAATGTGGATGTTTGAATCGGTGCCAAAAACCCACGCGGGAGACCACCGCTTCCGAAACGTTTCGACTTTAAAAAATATATATATTTAAAGCATTTAAAATACACGAATACATGTCCACCTCCGTAGTGTAATGGTCAGCACGCTCGGCTACCGTTCTGGAGGTCCTGGGTTCGATTCCCAGGGGGGGGGTAAAATAAATATAAGCGATTTTTTTCACTGTAATATTTATTTAATATTACCCTGGACTGGTACCTGAAGCGGAGGGCTGATCACCTTTCCTTCGTGTGTAAACGATCAAGATAACCCTGCGTTTATATGACTCAGTGCCCTATGCACCATTGGGGTGCGATAAGGGTTTAAAAAAAAATATGATAGAAAATGTGTATAGTTTATAATAAATGAATAAGGTTTATCCCTTAACACAATACAATAGGCACAATGGATTCAATATCTCATATCAATCAATATTTGTCACATAGCTCCTTTATTGGTCTTTTCTTCTTGTCAAATTTTCTAAACAAGACACCACTAAACCTGCACAACAATCCATTCACTCCTGTATGAAAATTTACATTAATTTTTATTATTATTTTTAAATCGACGGTTGTTACGTCAGCCCAATTTTTTTTTAAATTAAAAAGAGGTTTGAGTAGCGCTGGAATTATTTTCAATGGGTGAAAAATGATACTTTAGGAATACCTGATATCTTTCTGAACTAATTTGTTTATTTCGAATAATAGATAAAAATACCATTTTTAAGATATGTATATAGCATATCAAAGTGGCTCATCTGGGTCGAAACCATCTATTTTATTGTTTTATACAAAGGAGATGGAAGTCTTAGCATTTCAAGGCCTACGGCCTGGCATTTTGCTGGCTTAAGCGATCACTTTATACACTTGTGTAACGTTCACCATTCTGCCTATTATAAAACACATTTTTTTGTTGCATTTGCCTCGTCTCGATTGAGATAACATTCATTTGATAACTAACACTGCCTCATCACCATGTAGAAAAACATAGTCTGACTTCATTTGTATTGTGTGTTTCATTCAACCTACTAACTCTGCCTAGTCACTTTACAGTAAGACGTTATTGTCTTCGTCTGTGTTCATATTCATTCATTCAACCTAGTAACACTGCCTCGTCACATTGCAGTAAGACATAATCTGCCTTCCTTTGCATTGTATGTTTCGTCCCACCTGCTAATACTGCATCGTCACCTAGTAGCAAAACATGATTTGCCTTATTATTTTTTGACATCTCATCAAAGATAAAGAAGAATATGGAAGTCTGGGCATTTATTTCTGGGTAAAGTGATCACTTAAACCAGCCTATGACGGTCGTCAGCCCCGTAAATGCCCAGACTTCCATATTCTTCTTTATCTTTGATGAGATGTCAAAAAATAATATGAAAATAACTCCTGTAATTGGAGATAATCCAGATTTTGTGAACAAGTATTTTGACACATTCAAAATGTTGTAAATGATTTGCCTTCGTTTGTAATGCATATTTCATACCACCTGCTAACTCTGTCTCGCCACCTTGCTGTACGACATGGTCTGCCTTCGTCTGTATTGCATATTTCATTGTACCAACTGACACTGCCTCGTAACCTTGCAGTAAACATGGTCTGCCTGAGTCTGTATTGCATATTTCATTCAACCTGGTAACACAACCTCGTTAACTTGCAGTTGACATGGTCTGCCTTCCTCTGGATTGTATGTTTCATTCAACCTGCTAGCACTGCCTTGTCACCTTGCAGTAAGACATGGTCTGAATGCGTCAGTATTATATATTTGATGCCACCTTCTAACTCTGCCTCATCATCTTGCAGTAGACATCTGTGCTACATATTTCATTCCACCTGATACCACTGCCTTGTCACCTTGCAATAAGATATGGTCTACCTGTATCCGCATTATATATTTCATTACATCTGCTAACTCTGTTTCGTCACCGTGCAGTAGACATCTGTGTTGCATATTTCATTAAACCTGGTAACTCAGCCTCATAACCTTGCAGTAAAACATGGTCTGCCTGCGTCTGCATTGTATGCTTTATTCTACCTTCTAATTCTGCCTTATTACCTTGCAGTAAGACATGGTCTGCCTTAATTTGCATTGTATGTTCCATTCAACCTGGTAACTCTGCCTCTTCACCTTGCAGTAAAACATGGACTGCCTTCCTCTGCATTATATCTTCAGTACCACCTGCTAATTCTGCCTCATCACATTACAGGAAGACATGGTCTGTCTGTCTTGCACCGCCACGGGAGAGAGGGTCTGCCTGGCGGCGGAGGGCTTCGGCAACCGGCATTGCTTCCTGGAGAATATCGCAGATAAGAACGTGCCACCAGATCTGTCACAGTGCGTCTTTGTCATCGAGCAGGTAATATCTTTCTCTAATACTGTTTCTTCGTCTTCATCGTGGTCAAAGTCTTCCTTTTCTATCTTTTGTAGACATTCTTCTTCCTGCTACATCCCAACTTATCGTTTTTGTAGACTGCTGGGGTCAGCTCTCCTCGTCCTCAGGTTGTAAGTCCTTCTGTCCTAGACAACGTCACCTAGGCCATGTCTTCGAACCATGTTCTCTCTTTGCAGCATCCATGATTTTTTTTGGTATCTTTGTTATTTTGTTATCTTTTGTAGACATCGTAATAAGGAATATTAAATATACCGATAAGTAGGCTTGCCAGATTTCTAAAATGTTCTACCGGGACACCAGAATGCTACCAGCGCGCTGGTAGTATTCTGGTAGCACGCTGCAGCGTACAGTATAGTGAAATAAATGACAAAAAATATCCTAAATAATCCTTTTTACATTTAATTGTTTTTAGACATTTTTGTCATCTATAATTTAATTTAATTTTTACCGGGATGTGAAGAAATTGAATTCGATTATAACACCGGGATTTCGTCTGAAACCTCTGGATGTCTGGCAAGCCTACCTATAAACCTCATATTCATAAACTTCACTATAGCAGCCACCTTTTTTAATGTTAACATGACCTTTATATGGAGGTGATCGGTCTTAAATAGGTCTCATAAAGGTCTGTTATAAAAGCAATAATAAGTACCAAAATTCTTGAAGAAAATCATTTATTGAATATGCTCTATTCCTCTATGCCTTCGTGTTAAATTACACAAAGTCTTAAAATTGTCTCCTTTCATTTCTTTTATTTTACTTCTATGTCTTTATCTCTGTTTTCATCGTAGTCGTGGTCTTCCTTTTTTCTCTTCTTCTACTTTTTTGTCACCATCACTCTCATCGTCTTCCCTTTCTCCTTTTTATACCACTTATTCGTCGTCATCGTGGTTACTGTCTTCCTTTTTCTCTTTCTTCCACTAATTCTTAGCCTTCATCGTGGTCATCGTTTCCCTTTTCTATCTCCTATTCTATATCTCTGTCATCATTGTGTTTATCGTCTTCCTTTCCTCTTTCTTCTACTTCTTCGTCGTGATCATTTTCTCCTTCATAATCAGCGTCTTCTGTTTACCCTTCTTTTAAATCTTCGCCGTCTTCAACATCATCAACACCCCTTAATTCCTGAGAAGACGCACTTAGCAAGACGATGAAAAAGCATCTTTCGTTTGAATTTTTTGTAAAACAAATATAAAGATTGGTATAAAATGTATTTCTCTTTCAGGCGCTCTCAGTTCGAGCATTGCAAGAACTCGTGACAGCAGCCGGATCCGAAACTGTAAGTAAAATTTCTATAAATTAATATTTTTTTCTCATAATTTCACTAAATATGCATTAAAATTAATACTATGAATTCTATTGATTTTTTTATATATCTTAATGCTAGATTCAATCCCACAGAGGGTTTTTATTTATTTATTGAGATATCATTGATGTCTCAATATAGATGAAGAAGTTATCGCTCTGGGAATAAGGAAGTCTGGGTATTTACAGGGCTTTGGTCATGCCATTGATACGCTTAAATGATCATGTTATGTTACACGGTATATGAAGTGATCACTCGAACCAACCAATGGTAGGTCGTGAACTCTGTAAATACTTATTCATATTCCCATCTAAATAACTTATTCATTCGTAACAGTTTAAATAACTTGTTACTTAAAACAGGTTAAATAACTTATTATTTATAACAGGTTAAATAACGTGTTACTTATAACATGTTTAATAACCTATTATTTATAACAGGTTAAATAACATGTTACTGATAATAGGTTAAAAATAACGATTCTTTTTTATTTTATTTTCTAATTTCTTATTTTGTATATATTTTTATATGTAACTATTTTTCAATATATATTTATTTATTTTAAAGGCTATAAGGCGAATTTATTATATATTTTCCTCATACTATACATAGTATCATGTCCGTCTTATTGTGTCTGTGTCTAAAATTTCGTTTGTAACAATTTGTAACAGTATTTAGAAATAATACAAAAATACACAAATACACTTTTTGTTACATAAAAAATATATTAAATAAATAAATCAAAGAAGAAAACAATTTTTTTCAGTATTTTTAGAACGTTTAATTTTTAATACATTCTTTTTACAATTAATTTCTTATTTTCATTTTAATAATGCAGTGGTTACCATGTTCTGTTACAGTCAATTTTACCCTGGGTTCGATTCCCGATTAATACAAAAAATGCGATTTAAAATGATCATTGAAGGCTGACACGTGAACAGTTAATTTTCCAATCTTGTTATTTTCAATCAATATTACATTGCATCAATCCGATGCAGTGGCTTCTGTGTCAACGGATGAACAAAAAATAGAAAATAACGAATGGTTATTTTAAAACGTTATCAAAAACGTTATTTTTTATATTTTGAAACGTTATATGATATTTTAAACGTTATTAGAGTTATTTGTAAGCGTTATTGACGTTATAAACTTTTGCTTTTTTATGTCATATTACATATCATCATTGGAAACATGAATTAATGTAAGGGAATATTAAAAATAACATATATAAATTATTGATAACTATTTCACTTAAGCATACAACAGCCTATTTTTAAAACTTTAGAAATAGTTAATATTTCCATAGATGTCGTGTTTATAAAAATATTTATTTAAAAAAACCTATTTTTTTAAATCACGACTTATTTTTCGATCTTCTGGGAATCCAGCATATAGTTAACGTTTTAACTTTGTGGTGTAGACAACTTGGATCTTGATTCTTAACTTTTGTTTCTAAGAACTTTGGCTTTTAAAACCGGTTATCGATCAGAATTATCAACAAATTAATTTTATAAAAAAAATCAATAAATAACCAATATTTTACATACGTAGTTAAAACGTTAACTTCCATATGTTTTAGATATCTTAAAAAATTGTTATATACACCTCACATCAATTCACGTTTCCCGTGACGATAATATGATGAACATGGTAACTTGTAAAAAGTGCAATAAAAATAAGTATTTTTTTATTCTCGAAATGTTACCCTGAATTGGCATTTGAAGCGTAGGACTGACCTTGCTTTCGCGTAATTAACGTTCAGTATAATTTTGCATTAATCCAATGCAGTGCCTTACGCACCATTTGAGGTTTTGGTTGATTTTTTTTTATTTACCTTAAATTATTAACATTTTAAAAATGTATTAAAACCTAAATTTAATTACAATTTGCAAAACAGGTTAAAAATTCATTTTTAATTTTAAAACATATTTGTCATATTAAAAAAATATTATGTTAAGAAATAATCAAAGAAATGAATAAATAAAGATAATTTTGTAATACCATAATTGTGTCCGCCTTCGTAGTGTAATGGTCAGCACTCTCGGCTACCGTAGTGGAGGTCCCGGGTTCAATTCCCGCGGAGGGGGGTCAAATAAATATAAGTGACTTATTCAGTCTAATATTTATTCAATGCTACCCTGGACTGCTACCTGAAGCGGAGGGCTGATCGCCTTCCCTTCATGTGTAAACGATTGAGATAACACTACGTTTATTTGATGCAGTGCCCTATGCACTATTGGGGTGCGGATAAGGGTTTCAAGAAGAATGAATAAATAAACAATCGATCATTAGCATTCGATTAACTAATCGGTTATTAAGATAACCACATTTTGACAATACTGTTATTTCAACTGTTATTTACTAGGTTTTTAAAAATAACGTTTTAGTTTTTTTTAATAACTGATAATTCTTCATTTCTCGCTGTCATAAGCAAGTTAACACTATTTTTCGAGTAATTATGCCACGCGTTTTAAACAGTCGGTGTAATATCTCTGAAAAATGCGTAATTTCTTCGTATATTACAGATTATCTCAATTTCTGTTTTAAAAACGGATATTGGCTCAAAATAACCGTTATTTTAAAACGTTACTTGTATCAACACATGTCTAAATTTGGGCATTCGCTTTAAATATTGAATAAACCCATGAAATTTCGATCTTTTTATAATAAATAATTTTTCTAAATATATATATATATATAATATAATAAATAACTTAAATATATTTTTCAAAATTTATTTTACAGGGTGAAGGGAATTTAGTAAGTATTTGAAAAAAATCTATTTTTGGAAACAATTTTTGTTGTCATTATTGCTTCAGTTATCCTGGAAATATAACATGTCCCAACGCAAGTCCAAAAATATACTTCACAATTAATTCCGAAAATATAAACGACATACATAAAATGCAATTAAAATTAATGTATTTGCCAGTTCAATTTGAGAGAAGCCAAGAAACTTTACTTGAAATTTGTTGAAACGTTACTTGAAACCATATAAAATGAAGGAGAGATGAATCTCACCGATAGATGCCTCTAGTGAAATTTTAATGATTCAAGCACAATGTTTCGAAATTGGATCATATATATAGAAGTTCCAAGAATTTGAGTAGTGTGGTTGTCAATCATGGGTAGAATTGGTGAATGTTACACGTGTAAAGTGATCACTTAAACCAGCCTTTGACGGTTGTAAGCCCCATAAATGTCCAGACTTCCATATTCTTCTTCATCTATGTTGAGATGACAAAAAATAATTATATAAAATTAGTAAAATGATTTAAAATCTTAAATTTGAAAATTGGAGTAATTATATAATTTCAGAAATTCGTGGAGTTTTAGAGAGCTTATTCTATATCTCTTGTCGATGGTTACCATATAAAATATTTTTTAACCGTTTACATTGACCGCATCTGGATACAGTGCTGGAGATCCCGGGTTCGATTCCCAAGGGGGGGGGTCAAATAAATATAAGTGATTTTTCACTCTGATACTTATTCAGTATTATGCTGGACTGGTACCTAAAGCGGAGGGCTGATCACCTTTCCTTCATGTGTTAACGATCAAGATAACAATGCTATTATATGATGCAGTGCCCTATGCACCATCGGGTGCATATAAGGGTTAGAAGAGAAGAAGGAGAAACAACTATCTGATTTTAAAAGCGTAAAATACTAAAATTGTAAACCGCACTTTAAGTCATTTTTCACGAAAACGTTTCTTTATAAATTGACCATTATTATCATTATTCAAATGAGTTCATGTAAAAAGTATTTGGTAAGCTCACGATATTATCTGTAATAAACACATCATAATATCAAAACTTTTTAATTTTCATCATTTTGACGTGCTACCGGGGAGGGGTTGATACGTTATTTGTAGCTGTTATTTGTAACAGTTATTTTAATAGGTTATTTTATACTAAAATAACCGTTATTTTAGGCAGCTCTCAAATTAAACTGGCACCTACACCTTTACTAACTCTTTACTAACATATTGTATTGTAATTTACATATAGTTTTAGCTATAAATTTAAATATATTACGTACGATAGCTAGGGATCTACAGATCCCCAGCTTTATTACGCGGAGAGGTAATTCATTCCATAGTCTGGCCGCTTGGACAGGGAAGGAGTTGCTGAAGTTATGTTTTATGGCGAGGAATGGAAAGTGTTCTTTCTTTGGAAGAAGAACTAAGTGATAGACCGTATATCAATAATAATACATTTTTTTTGAGATATTGTTCAATTTGACTTCAAAACATTATTATATGAATTTATATCTTCCAGGCACTAGCTTTACGTACATAAAAATACGTCGATTATCAAATTTAGCTTATTTATTAGAAAAATAATGGAATTACCCAAGATGACCTTTCTATAGTATTTTCAATATTATTAATATTTAAAGACATGGAAAGGAGAGTGAATGCTGGGAACAAGGTGAATGGTGCACTGAAATCAGTTATAGCAAATAAAAACCTATCAGCGGAAGCTAAACTGGCAGTGCACAACGGAGTCCTGGTTCCAACTCTAATGTATGGAAGTGAAACATGGAGTTGGCAAAAGAAGGATGAAAGTAGACTGAATGCAGTCGAAATGCGATCTCTCAGAAGAATGTGTAACAAAACGATGTATGATAGATGTGCGAATAGTGAAATAAGGAAGGAATGCAAAGCTGAGATAAGCATTATCGATAAAATTACAATTAAAAGAAAGGTGTGTTGAGATGGTTTGGACATGTAGAACGAATGAGTGAGGAAAGAACGGTAAAACAAATTTATGAGGCGAATGTTAGCGGGAAAAGAAGCAGAGGAAGACCGAGAAAAACATGGCACGATCAGGTATGCCAAATACTTGAAAGTGGTCAGGTTAGGAGTCGTAACAATCGGCGGGTATGTATGAGGAGATGCATGAACGTGGAAGAGGCGAAGAATGTTTGCAAGGACAGAGTGGTGTGGCGCTCTATTCTCTCTGCCTACCCCTGCGGGGAAGCAGCGTGATGGTTAGTTAGTTAGTTAGTTAGTTTAATATTTAAAGCATTTGTGGTTAGTCATTTTTACTTATTTATTTTTTCACAAAAATGTTAATAAAATTAGTATATAACCACTCACCGATGAGTGGTCATCACTGGTCATCACTCGGTGAGTGGTTATATACTAATTTTATCAACATTTTCGTAAAAAAATAAATTATTTCCCATAGTACTTTAGTGATGTAAGGCTTTTTCCATTATCTGACTTGGCAGTCACCTTATAGTAAAATCTATCAATTTTTAATTTAAATTTTACTTGGTTATTACTACTTTTTCTTATAATCTATTCTGACACGTGTTTCAATGCTTTTCGCATCATTTTCAAACACCGTATTTGAGAAGTACAGAAAAGAAAGTAAAACTTCAATAAAATAAAATAAAAATAAAATTTGAATAAAAAATATGAAAGGCTAGGTTAAGTCACGTTAGGCTGGGTTAGGTTGCAAAAAAACATGTATACACAAAAATTCAAATCACTAACGTAGAGGGATGATACTAAACTAAAACGAGATTAGTTTAGACAAAAAAATCAATAATTTTTTTATGGAACTGTTTTTTTTAACAATAACGTATATGTCTAACATTTTGTTTGTTCTTGTCTTGTCTTTGTGTTCTAACTCATCACTCGACTAACACTAAAATAAAACAAAACATTGTGTTCAAATTCGCCCTGTGGCCAGCAAGAGACGCCCTATTTTCAAGAGATTTAACGTTTTCGTTTTTATTTTTTTGTTTTGACATTCGACGTTTTCGTTTTAATTTTACCTTTTGACGTTTTCGTTTTTCATTTTTCCATTTGAAATTTTCATTTTGACATTTGACGTTTTCATTTTGACATTTGACATTTTCATTTTACATTTGACATTTTCGTTTTTTTTTTCATTTTGATATTTTACGTTTTCGTTTTGATCTTTGACATTTGACATTTTCATTTGGACATTTGACATTTTCATTTTGTCATTTCACATTATCATTTGATATTTGACATTTTCATTTTGACATTTGACATTTTCATTTTGATATTTGACATTTTCGTTTTTTTTTCATTTTGACATTTGACGTTTTCGTTATTTTCCTTCATTTTGTCATTGGACGTTTTCGTTTTACGAGTTTTCAACTTTTTACATTTTCGTTTTGACGTTTCCGATTTGAAATTCCGTTTGACTTGCTTGCAATACTTCATTTTTATGATTTTTTCAGCAATGTAAATTTAATCTTTGAGCATAAGTTTTCCCAACGGCATTAGAGTTGAGATACGAACATATACTTACATGTTTGTATTGTATATCCAAAAGAGGTGTCTCTCCTAAAAGAGGTGTAACAAACACAACCTCCACATACAAGCGTTATGTGTATGTTAGAACTGTATTCGGGTCAACTCTGATGGAGTTGGGTTTGAATTAGACAAAAAATACCTCGGTAAATCCGGCTTCAAACGGTTTCATAGGAGACTAGACTGCATATATATCGGATGTGTAGGATAAATTGCCTGAAGCAGAGCTTATTTGTTTAAAATTTTGAAAGGATTGAACATTTAAAAAATCTCTTTTTAATGGATTTTACGTTTGAATTTCACACTTGAATATCTAATAACTTAATAAAGCCATTAATAGCTATAAATAACTGAATAATTAACAGGTTAAATAGTTATAAACAACCGATTAAGTAACCGGATTAATAGTTATAAATAACTTATAAAGTAACCGGTTCAACTGTTTTAAATAACCGATTTAGTAACCGGATTTAACCGTTATGAATAACTGTTTAAGAAACCAGATTAACTGTTATAAATAACTACTTAAGTAACTAGATTAATAGTTATAAATAACCAATTAAATAACGGGATTAGTTACAAATAACTGATAAATTACCGAACTACTGGAGATAAATATATTAGAATGTTTGTAATTCTAACGTAAATTCAATCAAATGAGATTTACCATGTCCTCAACCCTTGTATTAATTTAAAACTATATTTTTTATAGTAAATTACGCATTCCATGTGCTTGAAATCGATGTAAACGCAACCCGATTCGTTATGTTTATCGAAGTTTCCAACCGCAAAAATTTTGAAAAAAAAGTGATTTATGCGCTTTTTCTGTGCCTTCGCTCGTTCAAAAAACGTCATTTTAAAAGTTTGCTTGCACTTTTTTTAGATTCTGACCAAAATTTAATAATAAAAAAATCAAATATGCGATACATATACTAAAAATCAAAATAAAATCATTACACACTTTGTATGATTGATCAAATATGCATGAAAATTGAAGGAAAACGTTATTTTTATGTTTAAAATTGATCTTTAATTGTAATTTAGTAGAATAGATCCTATAAAATCACTTCTTAACTTTTTCATCTCCTTCCTGGCTCCATCCTAATTTATCGTCTTTGTAGACTGTTGGGATCAGCTCTCCTCGTCCTCAGGTTGTAGGTCCTTCTGTCATGGACAACGTCACCTAGGCCATGTCTTCGTATCATGTTATCTTTCTGCAGCATCCACGAAGTCTTTGGTCTTCCTCTAGATGTCTTTCGAGGAAGATACATGGCGATTGCCTAGTTCACATATCGTTCACTCCTTTCAACAACGTCATATATCAAAAATCGTCAATTTTCTGGTGTGCATGTTTTCAGAATGCCCAAAAAATGTACTATATCCCAGCAAAAGCGGCATATTTTTAACTTAATATTTACCCGCTACAGGGCAGAAAGTATTGTTTTTGCATTTTGAAGAAAAGGTATTGTTTAATTATTTTTTTAAATATACTAAATATTATGTTTTGAATATTGCCATAAAATAAACCCTGAAGAGGGCAACAGGTTGTTATCGAAACTAGTTGGTTAATAAAAATGTGAGTGGATCAAAAAACAAAGTATTTTTATTTCTCGAAATAATATATACTAAATATTTTTCAAATGCAGAAAAAACATTCAGGTTTCACCTAAAAAGATCTGTTGCACAGTAAAAAGTTCAATAAGTGGCTTGATGTTTATTTTAATACATTTTATTATATTTTTAAACTTTAAAAACGATCTCCTGAAAAATCAATTTTTTTGATGTATGACGTTGTTGAAAGGAGTGAGCAATATGACTAAGAATAAATTCATTAACCTTCTATAAATTAAAACCATGTACCACATAAAAACAATCCAAAAATCTTTAAAAAATGAATGCTGGATGGATGATCTATAATACGCTGAATTGTGAACGTTACACAAGTGTATAAAGTGATCATCATACTAATAAAAGAGTTTCTGCTCAGTAAAAAGCTTCTTTTCATCTCACTAATAGATGTCTCTAATGAAGTTCTAGTGATTCAAGAACAAAGTTTCAAAAAATTGGTACAAATATAAATATAGAACTTCCAAGAATTTGACTTTTGACAAGACTTTTGGATCTCTTCCGTGCTTCTCCAAGAGAGAGATGATGACTTTGATGTGTTCGTCCTGTCAAGAAAACGTGGCTATAATTTACAACATTTTATCATTATCTGGTCAAATTTTAAGCTTAAATAATAAAAATGAAAATGGTATTTTTTGGCATTTCTCATGTGTGTGATTATAATCCAGGATTCGGACCTCACATACTAATATAAGAGTTTTTGCTTAGTAAAAAGCTTCTTTTCATCTCACCAATAGATGTCTCTAGTGAAGTTCTAGTGATTCAAGAACAATGTTTAAAAAAATTGGTTCATATATATATATATATAGAACTTCCAAGAATTTGAGTAGTGTGGTTGCCAATAATGGGTAGAATTTGTGAATGTTACACGTGTGTAAAGTGATATCTTAAACCAGCCTATGACAGTCGTCAGCCCCGTAAATACCCAGACTTCCATATTCTTCTTCATCTTTGATGAGACGTCAAAAAATAATATGAAAATAACTCCTGTAATTGGAGATAATCCAGATTTTGTGGACACACTCAAAATGTTCCATATTCTTCTTCATCTTTGATGAGATTTAAAAAAATAATACATTTATAATATTTTATAAGCAAGCCGATGGGGCTTGCTTCAAAGCAGCATTTGATAACTGAATATCATGAATATTTATCCAAATGTTTCAACTAATTTCGTATTCATTCTCCAGGGGAAGGGTACTGGTTCCGGACATCGAACTCTTTTATATGGCAATGCTATCCTCTTGAGACACCAGAACAGCGATATGGTAAGGAATTAATATTTTTTCCGTGTTTATACGAACTTATGTGATATAATTGTCAGCATTATGATGTGTGTTAGCAATTTGACATTAATGTTAACATTATGAAGTATGTTAGCAATATGACATTAATGTTAACATTATGAAGTATGTTAGCAATATGACATTAATGTTAGCATTATGATGTATGTCAGCAATGTAACATTAATGTTGGCATTATGGTGTATGTTAGCAATATGACATTAATGTTAGCATTATGAAGTACCTATATTATAACATAGATCATAATGATATTTTTAATATGATATTAATAATATCATTTTGATTTATCCTAGTAATATAACATTAATGATGTATATTAGCAATATGACATTAATGTTGGCATTATGATGTATGTCAGCAATGTAACATTAATGTTAGCATTATGATGTATGTCAGCAATGTAACATTAATGTTAGCATTATAATGTATGTCAGCAATGTAACATTAATGTTAGCATTATGATGTATGTCAGCAATGTAACATTGATGTTAGCATTATGATGTATGTCAGCAATATGTTGGCATTATGGTGTATATTAGCAATATGACACAAATGTTAACATTATGAAGTATGTTAGCAATGTGACATTAATGTTAGCATTATGATGTATGTCAGCAATGTAACATTAATGTTAGCATTATGATGTATGTCAGCAATGTAACATTGATGTTAGCATTATGATGTATGTCAGCAATATGTTGGCATTATGGTGTATATTAGCAATATGACACAAATGTTAACATTATGAAGTATGTTAGCAATGTGACATTAATGTTAGCATTATGATGTATGTCAGCAATGTA
Source organism: Brachycentrus maculatus (assembly GCF_059751285.1). Classification (NCBI taxonomy): domain Eukaryota; kingdom Metazoa; phylum Arthropoda; class Insecta; order Trichoptera; family Brachycentridae; genus Brachycentrus; species Brachycentrus maculatus. The sequence goes on from NW_028281222.1 coordinate 730,289, forward strand.
ACATTAATGTTAGCATTATGATGTATGTCAGCAATGTAACATTAATGTTAGCATTATAATGTATGTCAGCAATGTAACATTAATGTTAGCATTATGATGTATGTCAGCAATGTAACATTGATGTTAGCATTATGATGTATGTCAGCAATATGTTGGCATTATGGTGTATATTAGCAATATGACACAAATGTTAACATTATGAAGTATGTTAGCAATGTGACATTAATGTTAGCATTATGATGTATGTCAGCAATGTAACATTGATGTTAGCATTATGATGTATGTCAGCAATATGTTGGCATTATGGTGTATATTAGCAATATGACACAAATGTTAACATTATGAAGTATGTTAGCAATGTGAAATTAATGTTAGCATTATGATGTATGTCAGCAATGTAACATTAATGTTAGCATTATGATGTATGTCAGCAATGTAACATTAATGTTGGCATTATGATGTATGTCAGCAATGTAACATTAATGTTAGCATTATGATGTATGTCAGCAATGTAACATTAATGTTAGCATTATGATGTATGTCAGCAATGTAACATTAATGTTGGCATTATGATGTATGTCAGCAATGTAACATTAATGTTGGCATTATGGTGTATGTGAGCAATATGACATTAATATTAGCATTATGAAGTACCTGTATTATAAACATACATCATAATGATATTATTAATATGATATCAATAATATAATTTTGATTTGTGCTAGTAATATAACATTAATGTTGGCATTATGATGTATGTTAGCAATATTTCATTAATGTTAACATTATGATGTATATCAGCAATGTAACATTAATGTTAGCATTATGATGTATGTTATCAATATAACATTAATGTTGGCATTATGATGTATGTCAGCAATATAACATTAATATAGGCATTATGGTGTATGTGAGCAATATGAAATTAATGTTAGCATTATGAAGTAGGTATATTATAACATACATGATAATGATATTATTAATATGATATTAATAATACCACTTTGATATATGTAAGTAATATAATATTAATGTTAGCATTATGATGTATGTTAGCAATATTTCATTAATGTTAACATTATGATGTATATCAGCAATGTAACATTAATGTTAGCATTATGATGTATGTCAGCAATATAACCTTAATGTTAGCATTATGATGTATGTCAGCAATGTAACATTAATGTTGGCATTATGGTGTATGTCAGCAATATGACATTAATGTTAGCATTATGAAGTAGGTATATTATAACATACATGATAATGATATTATTAATATGATATTAATAATACCACTTTGATATATGTAAGTAATATAATATTAATGTTAGCATTATGATGTATGTTAGCAATATTTCATTAATGTTAACATTATGATGTATATCAGCAATGTAACATTAATGTTAGCATTATGATGTATGTCAGCAATATAACCTTAATGTTAGCATTATGATGTATGTCAGCAATGTAACATTAATGTTGGCATTATGGTGTATGTCAGCAATATGACATTAATGTTAGCATTATGAAGTAGCTATATTATAACATACATGATAATGATATTATTAATATGATATTAATAATATCACTTTGATATATGTAAGTAATATAACATTCATGTTAGCATTATGATGTATGTTAGCAATAAGCTAGCATAGCAAGGGTAGCTAAAATATTCAAAATGAATTGTTTTTTTTACATGTCTTTGATATATTTATGAAGTTGGTAAGTATCGAGTTGTGGCAACTAGCAAAAATGTCAGTCCACTAAGCCATTCCATTAATTCATTCCACTAAGTCAAACAAAGCTATTCCTCTATGACATTATACTGTGCTGTTCCAATAAGCGATTTTACTAGGGCGTTCCGCTAATTCAAACAAAGTTATTCCACTAAGGGATTCTACTGTGATGTTCTAATAAGCGATTTTACTGGGGCATTCCACCATGTCAAACAAATCTATTCCTATAAGGCATTCTACTGTGCTGTTCCAATAAACAATTTTACTGGGGCATTCCGCTAAGTCAAACAAAGCTATTCCTCTATGGCATTCTACTGTGCTGTTCCAATAAGCAATTTTACTGGACCATTCCTCTACGCCATTTTACTAAGCCATTCCACTAGGCCAGTACGCCATTCCACTAAGCCAAAAGTAAGAAAGTTTGTAATTCAATGAAATTTCTTGAAAATATTTTCTCAAGAACATTCTATTGACTTATCGCATTGACTTGGCATAGTGGAATGTCTTAAAAATTGGCTCAAAATACAGTTTGTAGTCTCTAACGACCGATTGTGCAGTAATTTGTTTATGTTTTGTCTAGTACTTGGCTTGCCTGTCAACATCCTCTTCCAATGACAAACTGGCCTTCGATGTTGGCTTACAAGAGCATTCACAGGGAGAGGCGTGTTGGTGGACCGTTCACCCCGCCAGCAAACAAAGGTATAAATCATTACCATTGTAGATTTAAGTTTTGTACTGATTTTTCTTTATGTCAATCATATAATATCATCATCATCTTCTAAAGGCAGCGCCTTGTAGTGTCAGCCACTTGTCTCTGTCAGTCGCCATCCTCTTGAGCTGCGAATAGGAGGAGACGTCCATGAGCCGCTTCAAATCCTGGAAGTATGAAGTTCTTGGGCGGCCTCTTGTTCGTTTTCCCAAGATTCTTCCTTCGAAGATGTTGCTAAGAAAGGTGCTATTTCTAATTGAGTGCCCTATTATCATATAATATATAATATATATAAAACCCTTATCCGCACCCAAATGGTGCATAGGGCACTGCGTCATATAAACGCAGTGTTATCTTGATCGTTTATGCATGAAGGAAAGGTGATCAGCCCTCCGCTTCAGGTACCAGTCCATGGTGATTTTGAATAAATATTACAGTAAAAAAAAAATCACTAATATTTATTTTACCCTCCGGAACCTCCAAAACGGTAGCCGAGTGTGCTGACCATTACACTACGGAGGCGGACAAGGTATCAAGAAAATCCGTCTCCGTAGTGCAATGGTCAGCACGCTCAGCTACTGCACTGGAGGACCTGGGTTCGATTCCCAGGGAGGGTTTTTACTCTAATATTTATTCAATACTACCCTGGACTGGTACCTGAAGCGGAGGGCTGATCACCTTTCCATCTTGTGTTAACGATCACTGCATTTATATGATGCAGTGCCCTGTGCACCATTGGGGTGCGGATAAGGGTTTTATTATTATTTACACATTTATTAAAATCACAATTTTTACATTTTAAGAACATTTTTTTTTAAATAAAAATAATATTTTGACATCTCTAGGTATTTACATAGCTTATGACCTGTCATAGGCTTGTTAATTGATTAAATAAATAAATGAATATACTTGTTTTACAGATCTGAGGGTGAAAAAGTGAGGGTTGGAGATGATCTGATTCTAGTATCCGTTGCCACCGAGAGATACTTGGTTAGTATTCAAATCTAAACTAACTAACCATCACACCGCTTTCCGCAGGGGTAGGCAGAGAGAATGTAACGCTACATCACTGTCATTGCAAAGAATCCTCGCCTCTTACACATTCATGGGTTTCCTCATACATGCGTGCTGATTATTCCGACTAATGACCCGACCGCTTTCAAGTATTCGAAGGACTTGATCATGCCAAGTTTTACTCTGTTTTCCTCTGCTCCTATTTCCTAATACATTCGCCTCATATATTTACTTTCCGCTCTTTCTTCACATGAGTGAATGATCATTCCACACCGAAACCATCCCAACACACCTTTCTTACATAATTTGATGGATAGCGCTTATCTCTGTCATTCATTATTTCTTTTAAATACTTGTCTAAGACGGTTTTTAATATTTTTATTGCTGTGCAATAAAATAAACAAGAAATGTTTGCTTTGTCTTTTCTTTCATTTTCATTTTATCAGATTGAACCACAGCAACGCATGACTTGGTTAAAAAGTATAAAAATAAAATACTTTTATAGCACAATATATTTTTATTTTATTTAATATAGTTACATTTTTAAGTACAACATAATACATTTTCTATGACATTTATACACATCGCCCACTCCTTTCAAGAACGTCATAAATAAAAAAACTTGATTTTTCAGGAGAACGTTTTTAAAGTTTAAAAATATAATACAGTGTATTAAAAATAAATATCAAGCCACTTATTAATTTTTTTTAATATGCAACAGATATTTTTAGGTAAAACCTGAAGGTTTTTTCTACATTTGAAAAATATTTAATACATTAAAAAAAAAAAATTAAATAATACCTTTTCTTCAAAATGCAAAAACAACACTTTCTGCCCTGTAGCGGGTAAATATTAAGTTTAAAATATGCCTCTTTTGCTGGCATATAGTACATTTTCTGGGCATTCTGAAAACATGCACAACTGAAAATTTACAATTTTTGATTTATGACGTTCTTGAAAGGAGTGAGCGATATGGCAAACTTATAGTTTTAGATTCGCTGTGCCTCTCCAAAAAAGAGACTGAGCTCTTGTGCTTGGAGAGGGACTTACACTCATGGTTTAAAGTTTTATATAATTAATGGTATAATAGTCTTTTTTATATATTTTTTCAAGATTCATATGTAATGGGCATTAATTTTTTTGACATCTCATCAAAGATGAAGAAGAATATGGAAGTCTGGGCATTTACGGGGCTGACGACCGTCATAGACTGGTTTAAGTGATCACTTTACACACGTGTAACATTCACCAATTGTACCCATTATTGACAACCACACTACTCAAATTCTTGGAAGTTCTGTATATATGAACCAATTTAGAAACCTTGTTCTTGAATCACTAGAACTTCACTAGAGACATCTATTGGTGAGATGTAAAGAAGCTTTTTACTAAGCAGAAACTCTTATATTAGTATGTGAGGTCCGAATCCTGGATTATAATCACACACATGAGAAACACCAGAAAATACCATTTTCATTTTTATTATTTAAGCTTATAATTTGACCAGACAATTTATTTACAACATTTTGAGTGTGTTCAAATACTTGTTCACAAAATCTGGATTATCTCCAATTACAGGAGTTATTTTCATATTATTTTTTCGTCAGCCCCGTAAATTCCCAGACTTACATACTCTTCTTCATCTTTGATGAGATGTCAAAAAATAATATGAAAATAACTCCTGTAATTGGAGATAATCCAGAGTTTGTGAACTAGTATTTGGACACACTCAAAATGTTGTAAATTATTTTTTTTCTTAAGAATTTTCATATCTTCTATTTTTTAAATTTCTTTAGGGAGTTTATTGAAATATTTAATTCCCAAACATTTGAAGTTTTGTTGAAATTGCTTGGATGGATGCTGGATGGCTTGACTCTGGCCAATATCTGTACCCGACGGATTCTCCAGTTCTTTGGACACGTTGCACGTGGCAACGAGGATAGCCTGGAACGACTAGTTGTGATCGGTAGCCTGGAGGGAAAGAGAGGGAGAGGAAGATCCCCCACACGATGGACCGATCAAATTAAGGCAGCAGCAGGCACCTCGGTGGTTGGAGCGCTACGTGCAGCGCAGTCAAGGGATAACTGGAGAAGAGTCATTGCTTCTGCAAGGGTCACAGCCCTCAGCAATGAGGATTAAGACGGAGAAGATGAAATTGCTTAGTATTGCATTTTGGAGTTGAAAAATCATTTATGAATCTCGAAGATAAACTTTTTTTAAATTCAAATATTTGTCACCCTTTAGTATTTGAAAAATTGCGTTTTTTTTATAAATGGATTCTATATTTGGGACTTGAAATTTTTAAAAAAATAATTTTGTTGGATATATGTTTTTTTTTCAAAATAACTTTAATTATGGTTTTCTGTACTATTTTCACAGAGTTCAGTATGTTGTTGTATGAGCCTCCCCATGCAACAATGCCATACTGTAGTAGTGAGTGTACGATAGCATAGTAAACTCTTTTTAGGTTGTCGATGGTTATCTAACTAACTAACTAACCATCACGCCGCTTCCCGCAGGGGTAGGCAGAGAGAATAGAGCGCCACACCACTCTGTCCTTGCAAACATTCTTCGCCTCTTCCACGTTGATGCATCTCCTCATACATACCCGCCGATTGTTACGACTCCTAACCTGACCGCTTTCAAGTATTTGGCGTACCTGATCGTGCCATGTTTTTCTCGGTCTTCCTCTGCTTCTTTTCCCGCTAACATTCGCCTCATAAATTTGTTTACCGTTCTTTCCTCACTCATTCGTTCCACATGTCTAAACCATCTCAACACACCTTTCTTAATTTTATCCATAATGCTTATCTCAGCTTTGCATTCCTTCCTTATTTCACTATTCGTACATCTATCATACATCGATTTGTCGCACATTCTTCTGAGAGATCGCATTTTGACTGCATTCAGTCTACTTTCATCCTTCTTTCTTGTTTAATGTTTCGAATTGTAATGAATAAATATAAATGAATTTTCTTACTCGTTTTACTAGTTCATTAATGTGACTATGGTATTTTTATAAATGGTTTCTATGTTTGGGACTTCAATATTTTCATTGCTTTGCTTATTGCAATACATGTGAAATGTGTACTATCACTTTTCTTTCATTTCCATTCAACCAGACTGACCCACAGCACCGCGTGGCCGTGTGCAGTTAGTCCATTTACAACTCTGAAATAACTGTATTTCTCTATGATAATTTCCAGCACACGACCAAGGAGAACGAGGTGTCCGTCGTGAACGCGAGCTTCCACGTGACTCATTGGTCCGTGCAGCCCTACGGCACGGGCATATCGCGCATGAAGTACGTCGGCTACGTGTTCGGGGGCGACGTCCTGCGCTTCTTCCACGGGGGCGACGAGTGTCTCACCATACCGTCCACGTGGACCAAACAGGCTGGCCAAAAGTAAGCGAATTAGGATCAAATAAGATCAAGGTAATATTAGATCAATATACAGTAGTATTAAGGGATCATTATGTCAAGGTATCATAAGGTTGAAGTGATATCAAGAAGATCAAAGTATCATCAAATCTAGATGTTTTAATATTACTTACTTATTACTTTGTCCGCCTCCGTAGTGTAATGGTCAGCACGCTCGGCTATCGTTCTGGAGGTCCCGGGTTCGATTCCCAGGGGGGGTCAAATAAATATAAGTGATTTCTTTCTCTTTAATATTTATTTAATATTACCCAGGACTGGTACGTAAAGCGGAGGGTGATCACCTTTCCCTCGTGTGTTAACGATCAAGATAACACTGTGTTTGTATAATGCAGTGCCCTATGCACCATTGGGGTGCGGATAAGGGTTTGAAAAATGAATACAGTAGTATTAAGGGATCATAATGTCAAGGTATCATAAGATTGAAGTGAAATCAAGAAGATCTAGATGTCTTAATATTAAGTGATCATAATATCAAGGTGTCATGATACCAAAATATCGTAATAGCGAGTAATCCTAATATCGTGGTATTATGAGATAATGATATCATAATATTAAGTGATCATAATATAAAAGCGTCATGAGACCAAAATATCATAATATTAAGTAATCATAATAAAGTGGTATCATGGGATCATGATATCGTAATATTAAGTGATCATAATATCAAGGTGTCATGAGACCAAATTATCATAATATTAATTAATCGTAACATCGTGGTATCATGAGATCATGATATCGTAGTATTAAGTGGTAATCATGGTATCTTAATACCAAAACATAGTAATATTAAGTGATTATAATATCAAGGTATCATAAGATCAAGATATTGTAATATTAAGTGATCATAATGTTAAGGTATAATAAAATTTAAGCAACACAAGATGAGGTATCATAAGATCAAGATATCGTAATATTAAGGGATCAAAATGTCAAGAAATCAAGTTATCAAAAGATTGAAGTAACATAAGATCATTTAACAGTTATATTTGTAAAGGGTATTAATTATTAGATCAAGGTATCATAAGATAATGGTAATATTATTTTTTGACATCTCATCAAAGATGAATAAGAATATGGAAGTCTGGGCATTTACGGGGCTGACGACCGTCATAGGCTGGTTTAAGTAATCACTTTACACACGTGTAACATTCACCAATTCTACCCATTATTGACAACCACACTACTCAAATTCTTGGAAGTTCTGTATATATGAACCAATTTAGAAACCTTGTTCTTGAATCACTAGAACTCCACTAGAGACATCTATTAGTGAGATGTAAAGAAGCTTTTTATTTAGCAGAAACTCTTATATTAGTGATTCAAGAACAAGGTTTCTAAATTGGTTCATATATACAGAACTTCCAAGAATTTGAGTAGTGTGGTTGTCAATAATGGGTAGAATTGGTGAATGTTACACGTATGTAAAGTGATCCCTTAAACTAGCCTTCGACGGTCGTCAGCCCCGTAAATGCCCAGACTTCCATATTCTTCTTCATCTTTGATGAGATGTCAAAAAATAATATGAAAATAACTCCTGTAATTGGAGATAATCCAGATTTTGTGAACAAGTATTTGGACACACTCAAAATGTTGTAGATAATGGTAACATTTAATTACGGTATTAAAAGATCTAATTATCATATTATCAAGGTATCGTAAGACACCCTTACCGGTCCAATGCCGAATCTCATTCGCCATTGATTTTTTCCTCTTAGGTCCCATGTCGGATGTTATTCGACATTTTTTTCATCATTAGTATTATTTATTTAAATTCCAAGCTTACATTTTTGTCACTCGTACCTATTACAACAGTATGTGGAGCAGAGGACAAAATATTTTTTTCCAATTGGAATGTAACTGTCTACCTAGATTTTTTTTTTTTTAATTTTGGTGGACCGGAAAGGATTAAGTATCATGATATCAAGGTATCACGAGATTAAGGGATTACGATATCATATAATTTAGCTTATTAATGTTCACAAACAAACGCAGTGTTATCTTGATCGTTAACACACAAAGGAAAGGTGATCAGCCCTCCGATTCAGGTACCAGTCCAGGGTTATATGGAAAAAATATAAGAGTGAAAAAATCACTAATATTTATTTGACCCCCCTGGGAATCGAACCCGGGACCTCCAGAACGGTAGCTGAGCTTGCTGACCATTACACTACGGAGGCGGACAAACAGTGACGCAGTGCCCTATGCACCATTGGGGTGCGGATAGGGGCTTGAAAAGAATGTTGAAAATGTTCACACTGGCTCAAATCGGGTCAAACTTATTTCATGAGTGAAGCTCTTCCTTCACACACAGATAAGTAATATTAATCGTAATGTGATTTGTGGTTACAGCATCGTGGTGTACGAGGGCGGGTCCGTGATGTCGCAGGCCCGCTCGCTGTGGCGGCTGGAGCTGGCGCGGACCAAGTGGGCGGGCGGCTTCGCCAACTGGCACCATCCCATGCGCATCCGCCACATCACGACGGGCCGGTACCTCGGCGTCAACGAGGCCAACGAGCTGGTGCTGATGGCCAGGTAACAGGCTCCGTCCACCGCCGGGCAGACGGCATATTCTGTATAGACAATACTGTAAACGTCATAAATCAAAAAACTTGACTTTTCAGGAGAACGTTTTTAAAGTTTAAAAATATAATACAATGTATTCAAAATAAATATCAAGCTACGTATTGAACTTTTTACTGTGCAACAGATCTTTCTAGGTAAAATTCAAATGTTTTTTCTCCATTTGAAAATATTTAGATTACTTAAAAAAATAATTAAACAATACCTTTTCTTCAAAATGCAAAAACAACACTTTCTGCCCTGTAGCGGGTAAATATTAAGTCAAAAATATGCCGCTTTTGCTGGGATATAGTACATTTTCTGGGCATTCCGAAAACATACACAACTGAAAATTGACAATTTCTGATATATGACGTTGTTGAAAGGAGTGAGCGATATGATCTCTTGCAATTCTCAATCATATGATCTTCTGAAATTGACTGGTTTCCATACCTCCAGGAATGATGCAACGACTGCTTCCTCGACGTTCTGCCTGCGTCAGGAAAAGGATGACCAGAAGGTGGTGTTGGAAGACAAGGATCTGGAAGTCATCGGAGCTCCCATTATCAAGTACGGAGATTCCACAGTCATAGTCCAGCATTCAGAGACTGGACTCTGGGTGTCATACAAGGTTTGTTTAACCATAAGACTTCTTCTTCTTATTTTAGGACTAGGTCCTGTCATTCTCATTCAGAGGTTATTGCTGCTGGACACTTGGACACCCAAATACTTGAATTGCATAACTTGCTTTATGATTTCATTATTGATTCAAGTTTGCATCGTGTTGGGTGTCTCGAAGTGACCATGCTCTTTGTTTTGTTGATGGAGATTTTCATGTTATATCTTTTTTCCATTTTCAATTTCAATTTCAATTTAAATTTATTCAACAAAAAAATAATATATACATAACAAACAATATTCAAGGCGTATATATTAAAAGTATGCAAGAAGACTTAAAGGTGTAGAAGAATCCCGCTTCGGAAAACTCCTTCGGACACATGGCACAGATCAATATCCAATGTGATATTGTTCAACATAGCGGTGGCTATGAGATGAAAGGTGGAATCTATAAAGCAGCCTCTGGAGATCGTCTTCGGAATTGGCAATTAGAACAGTGTCACCTAACCTAAACTAACCATAAGTAAAGAAATGAATAAGAGAAAAAAATGACATTCTGCAAGTGGTGATAAGAGGGAAGGTTGAGGGTAGCAGAGGGGTTTGAAGAAGGCAGTTTTCCTGGCTTCGGAACTTTCCAGAGTGGACCGGGATAAGAGGTGTGGAGGAGGTGTCTCGCGCTGCCAAGGGCAGATTTGACTTTCTGCCAAGTGATCTTCAACTTCGGGGAGACCCGGCAGGACATATGAAGAAAAGAAAGAAATATATTTTAGGAGTGTGGCGTACATGTTTGTCCGAACAAAACTTCCCTCAAAGGAATATGGGTATACATGAACAGCCGCGCTTATTTATTGTAACTGCAGACAGTTGGTAGAATTCCATATTGAATTGTTGGGTAATATATCCAAAATTAAACAAGGTTTGTTGGATTGAATTCTACATTTATTTATGTATATGTTAATACGTGATGCGTTTCGTCTTCTTTGGACATTATCAAACACCAGGCTTTAGTTATAAGCGCGGCTATGTTGGGTAATCAACAAGCTGCGCTTATAACTAAAGCCCGGTGACATTTATTTATAAAATGACACTTGTACTGCCATCTGTGGTTGTATTTGAACACTAAAATCACGCTAGATCATTTTTCTATTTTACCCACAATATTTTACTTAAAACAAAGTTTGTGTGGCGTCATCGTAATGACGCTGTCAAAGAAAACCCATGAAACAAAACATGGATAATTAATACATAAATCATAAAATAATTACATAAATCTAGTTTACTGGTGTAAACATTTATTTCTTTTTCAAGAAAATATGTTGCTTACAGCATTGATATATAAATTTATATATCAATTCTATGATATAAATTTATAAAGAAAAAAAAACACTCCCTAGATATATTTTTGTCTGCAAAAACTCACAACCGGACAGGTCGAAATACCTAATTTAAGAGGTATGAGGTCAATTCGAGGGTTTTTTTTTACGATGGGAGTTACATTTATTATTAACCTCGCTTATTATGTATTATGATTTATAAATGATTTATAAATGGTCTATAGACCAAAAGTAGATTTTTGTTTCTTCTAGCTAAGAATAGGTTTTTTTTAAATCTGTGTTGGGAACAGGAAGGATAACTAGTGTGGGCTAATCAGGAACTTGTCAGCATTTGCTCATTGCTGAGAGGAATTCACTTAAAACTCCTCAGGAGAAGGTGGACTGTTGACTATTGTCAACAGATCTTTCGTTCCACTAGAAGAGGATTCGGCATTTTGTGTGCTAGCTTGCTTTATGATACCAATGTCTTTCATGAATTTGAAGGGTTAAAGACTCAATTTAAACCTACAACAGCAGATATACTTGTTCCACAGTTATGGATCATTTTAAACGCCTTCAGTGAAAAATGAAGGACAAATTGCTGAAATTACAAATATTTGTTAAATACAATTTTTTGCATTTTTTAATTGCAGTCGTACGAGACTAAGAAGAAGGGAGTCGGCAAGGTTGAAGAGAAGCAAGCAGTATTGCACGAAGAAGGCAAGATGGACGATGGATTGGATTTCTCGCGGTCTCAGGAGGAGGAGTCCCGCACAGCTCGGGTCATCAGGAAGTGTTCTTCTCTCTTCACAAAGTTCATCAAGTAAGATCCTCAAACACCTCTTCGTATGAAAAATGCACCATCTCTAATGACTTTATCTAACACCATACCCATCTGTCTTTGGAAACCATCTTCATCTGTTTCAAGTTCAAGAACGTCATAAATCAAAAAACTTGATTTTTCAGGAGAACGTTTTTAAAGTTTAAAAATATAATACAATGTATTAAAAATAAATATCAAGCCACTTATTGAACTTTTTACTGTGCAACAGATCTTTTAGGTAAAAACTGAAGATTTTTTCTCCATTTGAAAAATATTTAGTATTTAAAAAAAATAGTTAAACAAAACATTGAAGCACTAACATTGTGATTTTCCATTTTATAATTAAAATGTAACTTTGTTTTAATATAAATATAATATAAAGCCCCTATCCGCACCCCAATGGTGCATAGGGCACTGTGTCATATTAACGCAGTGTTATCTTGATCGTTTTTACACATGAAGGAAAGGTGATCAGCTCTCCGCTTCAGGTACCAGTCCAGGGTAATATTGAATAAATATTACAGTGAAAAAATCACTTTTATTTATTTTATCCCCCTTGGGAATCGAACCCGGGACCTCCAGAACGGTAGCCGAGCGTGCTGACCATTACACTACGGAGGCGGACACACTACGGAGGCGGACTCTCACTTTGTTTTAAAATCACCATAAATATATTATAACTTAATTATAATGTTTACCGGTTTCCAAGCTAACCGCTTCTTTATCAAGACTGATTTGATAAAAATTAAAGGTCTAAATATATTACACACATGCAATAAAGGACTTCAATTAGATTACCTAGATATGAGAAATTAAAAAGACAAGTAATAATAATAATTTACAACTTATAAATACACAAGTAAATGATTTTGCTAAAAGTCTCGCATAACTCGAGTTTTAACAAAACATGCCCTATACGCGGCTGACATAAGCGTTTGTGTTTTTACATTGCTCCAAGTTTCGAACCTCAGTTCAACTTAGAGGGATTTTTTCATGGTGTGGAACTTTGGATAAAATAATACATCAATCCTTGGCCTTATGACATCTGTTGAAATATCTGACTAATAATTTGTAACATCACAAGGATAAATAAAAGAACAGATCCCTCATTTTTCTTGCGGTCGGTAATTAGTCCGCGCCATAATCATGCCCTATATCTGTCTCACTCTCGACGCTACGCATCGCCAGTGGGTAAGAGTGACACACGATGCGTGCTCTGATTTATTTATGTTACGATCTTATTTGTTTATATTACGATATATTTCAAGAATAATGTGACACACGTGTATTATAGAGTACCAAAAAGGCACAATGAATCCCATTGAACGTTTTTGTTTAGGAAAATAAATCGTTTCTTAACTAAATACATGATAAAAGTAATCATTTAAAAAACAGCGAAATACCGCCGCGTACGGGCGTCTCTCAGGAACAAAGTTAACGCGGTTAAAAGGTTAAATTTGTTTCTAATCACTCATCATCCCTGATCCCTTTTGACTGTGACTGCCAATCAACACAAAAAATAAAGCCACTTGAGATCTGCCCAAGCTCTTTTGCCTAGCCGTCAAAATATTTTAAATATTGTTAAGTAGATAGTGTTTTAGTATTAATCTGTCTTGATAAAGAAGCTACCCAAATACTTGGGTAGTATGTGTATTTGGGTAGTATTTGAGTAGTATGTTTTCTAGGGATGGAAAGATTGATAAAGACTTAGAAAGGAGAGTGAATGCTGGGAACAAAGTTAATGGTGCACTGAAATCAGTTATAGCAAATAAAAACCTATCAGCGGAAGCTAAACTGGCAGTGCACAACGGAGTCCTGGTTCCAACTCTAATGTATGGAAGTGAAACATGGAGTTGGCAAAAGAAGGATGAAAGTAGACTGAATGCAGTCGAAATGCGATCTCTCAGAAGAATGTGTGACAAAACTATGTATGATAGATGTACGAATAGTGAAATAAGGAAGGAATGCAAAGCTGAGATAAGCATTATCGATAAAATTAAGAAAGGTGTGTTGAGATGGTTTGGACATGTAGAACGAATGAGTGAGGAAAGAACGGTAAAACAAATTTATGAGGCGAATGTTATTGGGAAAAGAAGCAGAGGAAAACCGAGAAAAACATGGCACGATCAAGTATGCCAAATACTTAAAAGTGGTCAGGTTAGGAGTCGTAACAATCGGCGGGTATGTATGAGGAGATGCATGAACGTGGAAGAGGCGAAGAATGTTTGCAAGGACAGAGTGGTGTGGCGCTTTATTCTCTCTGCCTATCCCTGCGGGGAAGCGGCGTGATGGTTAGTTAGTTAGTTAGTTAGTTTAGATAAAGAAACTGTTAGCTTCGAAACCGGTAGACATTATAATTAAGTTATAATAAAATATTTATAGTGATTTTAAAACAAAGTTACATTTTAATTATATGATACATATATTATTTTGTAGCGTAAACAATTATGAAGAATACAAAAAAAATAATACTAAAAGGAGAACACACAAAAAATATACTTTCAAAACATTATTATATCGTAGTCATACAAGAGAAAGTGACCAAGTGCATTTTTTACAAAAACGTGATCATTGACTATTTGATATGTTACTAGCTTAATATTGCCCAGAAAAAATCTCAAAGGATTTTAAACATGGAAGTATAATATATTAGAAGTATAAAAAATTACCTACTGCATTGATGTTTATTTTCTTGCCAAGTAAAAGTGACTTAAATGGCCTTCCTGAACGTTTTAAGTTTTGTTAGTTGGTCATTTTCTCCTGTACGACTGCGATATTAATAAATGGTCAAATGTTAAAATCCCCGCTTTCCTTACATAGTGCCAATCCAAACAAATTCCCTGGGATTCCCCACAGTTTGGGGAACTTCCCACATACTGGCAACCCCGGTATGATGATTTTATTTATTATTTTTAGTGGGTTGGAGACACTCCAAGAGAACAGACGCCATTCTCTTTTCTTCGCTTCTGTCAATCTTAACGAGATGGTGATGTGTCTGGAAGATCTGATTAACTACTTTGCACAGCCGGAAGAAGACATGGGTGTGTATATCCTTAAATTCTTTCTTCTTCTTTTTCCATGTTCGCTCCCTAGGTGGAGCATATGGCCAACACGAGTCGTCTCCAAGTCACTCTGTCACGCGCCATCTCCTTGGCTTCCTCCCAGGTCAGTCCGGCGTCTCGAAGTTCCGCTGAGTATAGTCGGTGAATGGTCGTCAGCGGCCTTCCGGGGCGCCGGAATCCTCGGGGTCGGAAGAAGAGACATGAGGGGTTGATGCCCTCAGGTGGCATTCTAAGGACATGTCCCAACCATGTCCACCTTCTTCTTTTCAGGACTTCCAGTATGAGGGGCTGTTGGGTTCTTCTCCTCACATCGTCATTCCTGACGAAGTCATACCACTTTATACCCAGTATTCGCCTCAGGCATCTATTTTCAAAACTTGCTAGTTTCTTGCTTTGAGCTTTGGTGAGGTATCCTTAAATTACCATAACCTATCTCCGATCTTATACTGTGAACTAAATAATGTTTACAGCATTTCGAGTGTGTCCAAATACTTGTTCATAAATCTGGGTTTCTCCACTTGGGAGTTATTTTACATTTTGGACATCTCAACGTAGATGTTGATTAACAACCCTTGATGTTGAGTAACCAGCGCATCGAAAGGGTCGAGAGTTTCAAGTACTTGGGAGTGTACACGACTGAAAATGGCAGCCTTCAAAAGGAACTGGGAGTGCGATTAGGACTGCAGGGTCCGCATTTAACAGTATGAAGGCTGTCTGGAGATCGGATTTATACTCGGTGAAGACCAAATGCCGCCTATACAATGCCTGCATTGCTCCTGTTCTCTTATACGGCTGTGAAACATGGCACCTTACAAGGGCCCAGAGCAGCCGTGTACTGAGCTTCGAGAATAGGTGTCTGCGGAGAATTTTAGGCGTGCGGTGGTTTGACTTTGTGAGGAATGAAGAGATAAGGCGTAGGACGCAGCAAATCTTGGTCACAACTGTCGTCAAGAAAAGGCGATTCAGTTGGCTTGGCCATGTACTCCGCATGCCTCCTGAGAGCCTTAATCAAGCTTGCCTCTTTTACAAGGCATCAGGTTCGCGCCGCCCAGGACGACCACTGCTGACAATTCGTCGGCAGTTCTCGTCAGAACTTGAATCTGACTTGGGAGGATGCAAGGGAGCTGGCAGTCGACAGAAAAGCCTGGAGACAGTTTGTGGACTTCATTTGCTCCACCTAGGGAGCGGATATGGTTTAATAATAACAACATAGATGAAGAAGAATATGAGGGTCTGGGTGTTTGGAGGGCTCACAACTTATCATAGGCTGGTTAAGCTAAAATAAAAGCTTTCTAAATCCAATCATAGATGGCTGTTGTGAATTCAATCAAGAAACATCATAAAATTGATCATATAGGTATGACTTTCATGTGTGGTTGTCATTCATGGATGGAATGTTGAATGTTACACTTGTAAAGTGATCACTCAACTAGCCTATGACAAGTCGTAAGCCCTGCGAATATAAATCACTCTCAACTGGACAAACCCAGATCTGTGATCATTGATTTGGATAAACTGAAAAATGTTATGGATAAAATCTTCTTCTTCTTCTTCTTTTGCCTTCTGTCCTCCAGTGCTGGGTGTGAGCCTTTTCTTTATCCTTCCATTTCCTCCGGTCGGTTGCTGATTGCAACCAATTTTTACCCCCCCACAGCGACTATGTCGTCGGACCATCTTTTTCAAGGTCTTCCGACGCCTCTTTTATTCTCCCAAGGTCCAAATTTTACAGGTCCATCTTTTCATTTCCCGACATCCATATGCTTCTTCATCTTTGTTGGGATATCAATATAAATAACTTCTAATTAGACTGTTTCCACAACAAAGTGGTTAGCATGCAAGGCTACCATACTTGAGGTCCCGGGTTCGATTCCTAAAAGGGTCAAAATAAATATTAGTGATTCTTCAGTCTAATTAATATGATCCTGGACTGGTACCTGAAGCGGAAGGCTGATCACCTTTCCGTGTATTTAACGATCAAGATAACACTGCTTCTAAACGATGCAGTGCCCTATGCACCATCAGGTGCGGATAAGGTTTAGAAAAATAAAAGTTTGGCAAACCCAGATTTGTGATAAACTGTAAAATGTTGTGAATAAAATAACTGATCATAATTGATTACTTTTTTATGTTTATATTTCCAGAACACGAAGAGAAACAGAACAAATTCCGCGCTCTCCGCAATCGCCAGGATCTCTTCCAAGAGGAAGGCATCCTCAATCTGATCCTGGAGGCCATAGACAAGATCAACGTCATCACCTCCCAGGGCTTCCTGGCCGGCTTTCTGGCCGGAGACGAATCCGGCCAGAGCTGGGAGATGATCTCCGGATATCTCTACCAACTCTTGGGTGAGGATGCTGTAACGAAATTGTATTGGATGATTTTATGATAGTTTTTTTTATTATTTTATTTTAAATTCTTTTGCATTATACAAACATGACATAAATTCAAATACAAAAAATATGAATAGAATATAAATACAAAAAAAGATCCCACAAAGGCATGACCTGTGTGTGGGTATACAATATAATTTAGGTCACAGTAAAGGGCACTGGCAAGAATACAAAAGGTATTATAAGTAGAAATAGAATAATAGTGTTTTTATAAAATACAAAAAATACTTGGCAAATATTTGATAATGTCTTGATAAGATGAAACGCGTCACAATATACATCATTGTATATATTTAAATAAAAAAATATCTTCTTCAAACCCTTATCCGCACCCCAATGGTGCATAGGGCACTGCATCATATAAACACTATGTTATCTTGATCGTTAAAACACGAAGAAAAGGTGATCAGCCCTCCGCTTCAGGTACCAGTCCAGAGTAATATTGAATAAATATTAGAGTGAAAACATCATTTAAATTTATTTGACCCCCCGCTGGGAAAAGGAACCCGAGACCTCCTGAACGGTAGCCGAGGATGCTGACCATTACACTAAGTAAAAGTAGAGTCAATCCAATAACCTTGTTTAATTTTGGATATATTACACAAAAATTTATAAACGAGACATTTAAACTTACGTAGCACACTGTTTTATTTTTTAAATTTAAAATGTGCTTATTAATTTTTTTTCAATTCCAGCTGCCATTATCCAAGGCAACCACACAAACTGCGCCCAGTTTGCCAACTCCAATCGCCTGAACTGGCTGTTCTCCCGTCTGGGCTCTCAGGCGTCCGGAGAAGGTACAGGAATGTTGGACGTGCTGCATTGCGTGTTGATTGATTCACCTGAGGCGCTCAACATGATGAGGGTAAGTCAAAAACCCAACTTCTTAGGCCATTCAAGTCAATTTTCAGGGCCACTCAGATGCTGATGTCATTTGTTGGGTTTTGAGCCATGTATCGTCATTTCTCAAAACATTGAAAATGTATGATGAGATGCCTGAATGTATGAAGAGTGTAGAGAGTCTGAAAGAATTTAAAAATAAATGTTTTGTTTACTGTACGTTTATATGAAGCAGTGCCCTATGCACCATTGGGGTGCGGATAAGGGTTTTATTATTTTTCTTATTTTACTGTAAGAAGATGTAAATATATATAAAGGATGTAAATTAAGTGTAAATAATAGTTTGTAAAAACTAACTAACTAACTTACCATCACGGCGCTTCACCGCAGGGGTAGGCAGAGAGAATAGAACGCCACACCACCCTGTCCTTGCAAATATTCCTCGCCTCTTCATGCATCATGCATCTTCTCATACATACCTGACGATTATTACGACTCCTGACCCGGCAGCTTTCAAGTATTTGACATACCTGACTCTATTGCCAATTTCCCAATTCAATTTTATTGAGATGTCATTATAAAAACCATATTATTTTTTGACATCTCATTAGAGATGAAGAAGAATATGGAAGTCTGGGCATTTATGGGGCTGACGACCGTCATAGGCTAGTTTAAGTGATCACTTTACACACGTATAGCATTCACCAATTCTACCCATTATTGACAACCACACTACTCAAATTCTTGGAAGTTCTATACATATATGAACCAATTTAGAAACCTTGTTCTTGAATCACTAGAGACATCTATTGGTGGGATGTAAAGAAGCTTTTTACTAAGCAAAAACTCTTATATTAGTATGTGAGGTCCGCATCCTGGATTATAATCACACATATGAGAAACGCCAGAAAATACGATTTTCATTTTTATTATTTAAGCTTATAATTTGACCAGATAATGATAAAATGTTGTAAATAATAGCCATCTTTTCTTGGCAGGACGAACACATCAAAGTCATCATCTCTCTCTTGGAGAAGCACGGAAGAGATCCAAAAGTCCTGGATGTGTTGTGCTCCCTTTGCGTGGGCAACGGGGTGGCTGTGCGCTCTTCCCAGAACAACATCTGCGACTACCTGCTGCCTGGAAAGAATCTGCTTCTTCAGACGCAACTTGTGGACCACGTCTCCAGGTATATTACATGTTGATCTTACCTTATCTAGGTCTTGAGAGTGAGCTATGATGCAGAGGGAGGTCACAGGAGACCCGATATCGCTCACTCCATAAGAATGTCATAAATAAAAACAGACTCAGAAACAAATAAACAAAGCTGCAGTTATATCCGGATGCCTCAGAAACTCGGTGTATAGGAGCAAACACATGAGAATAGAAAGTAAAATGAAAATATACAAAACATGTGTTCGACCAATAGCCACTTATGGGATTGAGGCAAGAGCCGATGCTTCCAGAACGAAATCTCGACTTGGAACCTCCGAGACGAAGACTCTCCGATCCATAACCGGAAACACATTGCAAGACCGAGTAAGGAATACCGACATCCGGAGCATGTGTAAGACGGAGGATATCGTGAGGTGGGGACGACAACGAAGGCGATACTGGAATGATCATATAAACAGAATGTCAGAAGACAGACTTCCACATATCGCCCTCCAAGGCAACCCTGAAGGACGCAGACCCCCAGGCAGACCTCCGAAAAGATGGAAAGACAGCTGGGAGTCAGTATCCCAAGAACAACATGCGGAGGCACAAACAGATCCCTAGGATCTACAAAAAGAAGAAGAAGAAGATAAATAAAAAATTGACAATTTTCAGTTATGCATGTTTTCGAATGCCCAGAAAATGTACTTTATCCCAGCAAAAGAGGCATATTTTTAAATTAATATTTACCCGCTACAGGGCAGAAAGTGTTGTTTTTGCATTTTGAAGAAAAGGTGATGTTTAATTATTTTTTCAAATATACTTAATATTTTTCAAATGCAGAAAAAACCTTCAGGTTTTACCTAAAAAGATCTGTTGCACAGTAATAAATTCAATAAGTGGCTTGATATTTATTTTTAATACATTGTGTTATATTTTTAAACTTTAAAAGTGTTATAAAAAATAAAGTTTTTTGATTTATGACGTTCTTGAAAAGAGTGAGCGATATGGTTGCTGTTAAATAAGGGATGCAAGATCCCTCGACTTCTTCTTGGCCCATGTGGCCTGTTTTTAAGAGGGATTAGCCTCCTGCTATGTCAATTCCCAGCTGCCGATCCATCTCTGGCGATCTGCCTGGGAGTCATCTACCTTGGAATTGGCCGTACAGTACAATGTGGGGGGGAGTCTGGATGGTTCCATTCTCCTCGAGAGGTCGAGTCAAATCAATTTGCAATTCTAGTACACTTTGATTGTAATTTTAGACATTTATTAAATTACGGGTACATTCAGAAACCTTATGCACACTTATTCATTCATTTCAAACCCTTATCCGCACACAATGGTGCATAGGGCACTGCATCATATAAACGCAGTGTTATCTTGATCTTGATCAGTTTAGGTACCAGTCCAGGGTAATATTGAATAAATATTATAGTAAAAAAAAACATTTTTATTTCTTAGACCCCCCTCTGGGAATCGAACCCGGGACTTCCAGAACGGTAGCCGAGCGTGCTCGCCATTACACTACGAAGGCGGACTTACATAAGGATATTATTCATTGTCAAAAAATCTTTTTCGTAAAATTTATAATAAAAAAAGTCGAAAATAATAATTACACCAATATGCTAATTTTTTGTCCATTTTCTTTGCAGCGTTCGTCCCAACATTTTCGTTGGCAGAGTGGAAGGATCTGCAGTATACCAGAAGTGGTATTTCGAGGTCACCATGGACCATATTGAAAAGACAACACATATGATGCCTCATCTTAGGATCGGTTGGGCCAACACAAGCGGGTAAGTGTCCATTTCATTGATCCATATCTGTTCCGTATGAGAAACATATCGCTCATTCAGTTCAATAATGAGGTTTTTTTTTAAAACTAGTTAAATAGTTCAAAATGTGCGAAAAAACTATTTTATCGAGAAAAACTTGGACAGAATTGATTTTATGGTGAAATTCTGCGAGATAGCGCAAGTGTCATTGTACTTCTTCTTCTTCCTCTTTATAAAGGACTAACTAACTAACTAACCATCAAGCCGCTTTCAACAGGGGAAGGCAGAGACAATAGAATGCCACGCCACACCACTCTGTCTTTGCAAACATTCTCCGCCTCTTCCACGTTCATGCATCTCCTCACACATACCCGCCGATTGTTACGACTCCTAACCTGACCACTTTCAAGTATTTTTGGCATACCTGATCGTGCCATGTTTTTCTCGGTCTTCCTCTGCTCCTTTTTTCAATTACATTCGCCTCATAAATTTGTTTTATCGTTCTTTCCTCACACATTCGTTCCACATGTCCAAACCATCTCAACACACCTTTCTTAATTTTATCGATAATGCTTATCTTAGCCTTGCATTCTTTCCTTATTTCATCATTCAAACATCTATCATACATCGTTATGCCACACATTCGTTTGAGGGATCGCATTTCGACTGCATTCAGTATGCTTTCATCCTTCTTTTGCCAACTCCATGCTTCGCTTTCATACATAAGGGTTGGAACCAGAAGTTCGTTGTGTACTGCCAGTTTAGCTTTCGCTGATAGATTTTTATTTGCTGAAACTGATTTTAGTGCACCATTCACTCTGTTCCCAGCATTCACTCTCTTTTCTACATTTTCTGGGCATTCCGAAAACATGCTCCACTGAAAATTGTCGATTTTTGATTTATGACGTTCTTGAAAGGAGTGAGCGCAATGTACTTCACTATTTTGGCCCTTGTAAGGTGCCACGTCCAACCAACTTAGGAAACAAAAAAACGATGTTTACAATGATGTCGGTAACGACGAAACCCGGTCGCTGGTCAAATAAAAATAATGTGGAAAAGCTAAAAATATTGGTTTTAATCTAATAATATATTAAAATGCAATTCCGTCACGAAGTGTCAGTGGATAATATAAATGTATGATATTATTTTTTGACATCTCATCAAAGATGAAGAAGAATATGGAAGTCTGGGCATTTACGGGGCTTACGACCGTCATAGGCTGGTTTAAGTGATCACTTTACACACGTGTAACATTCACCAATTCTACCCATTATTGACAACCACACTACTCAAATTCTTGGAAGTTCTATATATATGAACCAATTTAGAAACCTTGTTCTTGAATCACTAGAACTTCACTAGAGACATCTATTGGTGAGATTTGAGACATCTATTTGGACACACTCAAAATGTTGTAAATGTATGATGTTTACAAATTACAAAAAATGTGGTTTAATTATGTTTTTCTTCTTCCCTTTTTTAGATATGTCCCATATCCTGGAGGCGGAGAGAAGTGGGGTGGAAATGGCGTCGGGGATGATCTGTATTCCTTTGGTTTCGACGGAGCTTATTTGTGGTCTGGCGGAAGAAAAACACTAGTCAACCAGACACACACAACGGAACCATATATCAGAAAAGGTAAAGATGAAGAATGACTTTCAACAATTGAACAGTTCAGAGAACAATCATTATAGTCTAACCTTGAGTTCTTTGAGGACATTCACTCGGAGGGTCTGTCCTTCCCGCTGACCTCTTACCAATGAACTCCCAAAGTGTCAATAGTGCGGTCGTAAAGCATTTTAAAAAGTATGGCGTTAAGTAACTTAGTTACTAAGTAAGTAAAAACGTTTAAGTAACTTCAAGTAAAATCATTAAAAAAACATCTAAGTAACGTCAAGTAAAATCATTTAAAAAACCTTTAAGTAAAATCATTACAATGGTATGTATCACTCAATTTTGGGTGCTTTACCAATGAAAAAAAAATCATCAGTCATTTTAAAAAGAAAAAAACCTATATGAAAAAATTATTATGCCTGGACATTCTATGTATGTCGATATGTCATCTATGTATGTCATTATATCAATAAAAATCCTTAAAAAAACTAACTAACTAACCATCACGCCACTTCTCCGCAGGGGTAGGCAGAGAGAATAGAGCGCCACACCACTCTGTCCTTGCAAACATTCTTCGCCTCTTCCGCGTTCATGCATCTCCTCATACATACCCGCCGATTGTTACGACTCCTAACCTGACCACTTTCAAGTATTTGGCATACCTGATCGTGCCATGTTTTTCTCGGTCTTCCTCTGCTTCTTTTCCCACTAACATTCGCCTCATAAATTTGTTTTACCGTTCTTTCGTCACTCATTCGTTCCACATGTCCAAACCATCTCAACACACCTTTCTTAATTTTATCGATAATGCTTATCTCAGCTTTGCATTCCTTCCTTATTTCACTATTAATAATTTTATTTTAGGTGATGTCATCGGTTGTGCTCTGGACTTGACTATTCCGAGTATAACATTCATGTTCAACGGGCAAAATGTCTGCGGCAGTTTTGGCAACTTCAACCTTGACGGAATGTTCTTCCCGGTCATCAGCTGCTCCAGCAAATTGAGGTTAGTTTTTGGTATGTAATAAGATTAGGATAGGATTGTATGTAATAGGATTATTTTGTCCGCCTCCGTAGTGTAATGGTCAGCATGCTCGGCTACCGTTCTGGAGGTCCCAGGTTCGATTCCCAGGGGGGGGTCAAATAAATTTAAGTGATATTTTCACTTTAAACTTTATTTAATATTACCCTGGACTGGTACCTGAGGCGGAGGGCTGATCACCTTTCCTTCATGTGTTAATGATCAAGATAACACTCCGTTTATATGATGCAGTGCCCTATGCACCATTGGGGTGTGGAAAAGGGGTTGAATGAATAAGATTAGGGAAGATGTTCTGTGATAACTCGCTAGTATTTTGACTTTGGTTAAATAAATAAGTATTACTGGGTAGCTCTAAGTGTGTGACTGGTTTCGAGGAGAGACGAATCTAGAATGCCGCTTGCCAGACTATGCGGGTATATGCACATTTGCGGTCATGCTGTTGTCACCTCTGTGTCACCAACATACCCACATTCTTTACAGTTTTCATCGAACATTTTGCTGCCTATTTTGGCAACTATAATTCTGATCATTCATTGGCTACCTTTCTGCTGGTATTTTGGCAACTATAACTGTGATCATCCATTGGTAACCTTTTTGCTGGTATTTTAACAACTATTGCTGTGATCATCCATTGACAACCTTTGGCTGGTATTTTGGTAACTATTACTACTATCATCCATTGACAACCTTTCGGCTGGTATTTTGGCAATTATTAATGTGATCATCCGTTGACACCCTTTCTGCAGGTGTTTTGGCAACAATTATTGTTGTCATCCATTGAAAACTATTCTGCTGGTATTTTGGCAACTATTATAACGATCATCTGTTGACAGCCTTTCTGCAGGTATTTTGGCAACTTTTATTGTGATCATCCATTGACAACCTTTCTGCAGGTATTTTGGCAACTATTATTGTGATCATCCATTGACAACCTTTCTGCAGGTATTTTGGCAACTATTATTGTGATCACCCATTGACAACCTTTCTGCTGGTGTTTTGGCAACTATTATTGTGATCATCTATTGACAACCTTCTGGGCAATCCATACCCATAACGAAGAGTTGATAGACCCAATACCAAGTTATGAAATAGCCTTCAATGCATAGTTCCGGGTATATATAATATGTCTTCTAGTTGTGTAGAATAATCTATATATGAGGAAGAATATGCAGTTCTGGGCATTTACGGGACTAACGACTGTCATAGGCTAGTTTATGTGATTATTTTTCTTGTCTGTAACTAACTACTCAAGAGACTACTCAAATTCTTGGGTGTTCTATATATATGATCCAATTTTGAAACTGTGGTCGTCAATAATGGGTAGAATTGGTGAATGTTACATGTGTGTAAAGTGATTACTTAAACCAGCCTATGACGGTCGTCAGCCTCGTATTTTTGAGGCATTTGCCCAGACTCCCATATTCTTCTTCATCTTTGATGAAGTGTTAAAAAAAAAAAAAATAATAAAACCCTTATCCGCACCCCAATGGTGCATAGGGCACTGCGTCATATTAACGCAGTGTTATCTTGATCGTTTACACATGAAGGAAAGGTGATCAGCCCTCCGCTTTAGGTACCAGTCCAGGGTAATATTGAATAATTATGACAGTGAAAAATCACTTATATTTATTTTACCCCCCTTGGGAATCGAACCCGGGACCTCCAGAACGGTCCTCCAGAGGAAAAATTATTTGAGAAATAAATTAGCTTATGACGTAATCAGCCTCATAAGTCCTGTATATAACCAGACTTATTGTCGTATTGTTTCTAGTTGCCGCTTCCTCCTGGGCGGCGAGCACGGCCGTCTGCGCTACGTGCCCCCAGTGGGGACTTCTCCCCTCGTGGAGAGCCTCCTGCCTCAGCAGACCCTCGGCCTGGACCCGTGCTCCTACTTCGGGAACCTCAACAAGTGCGTGCTGGCCGGACCCTGGCTGGTGGAGGACGACACGGCCTTCGTGCCGACGCCCGTCGACACATCGATGGTGAGACGTGTTCCTTCATACTTGTCACAGAACTCCAACCCCAACCCCAACCCCATCCCCATCCCCATCCCCATCCCCATCCCCATCCCCATCCCCATCCCCATCCCCATCCCCATCCCCATCCCCATCCCCATCCCCATCCCCATCCCCATCCCCATCCCCATCCCCATCCCCATCCCCATCCCCATCCCCATCCCCATCCCCATCCCCATCCCCATCCCCATCCCCATCCCCATCCCCATCCCCATCCCCATCCCCATCCCCATCCCCATCCCCATCCCCATCCCCATCCCCATCCCCATCCCCATCCCCATCCCCATCCCCATCCCCATCCCCATCACCATCACCATCACCATCACCATCCCCATCACCATCCCCATCCCCATCCCCATTCATATCCCCATCCCCCTTGACTTGCCCTTTTCTGTAGCTCATTATGCTCGTTGAAGGAAGCCACTTTGTCATTTTTGTTCATGAGAGGTTCCACTGTTAATTTAAATTTAATAATTTAAACTTGTTTCGATTTCTTTCAGATAACTCTCGCCACGTACATCGAACAAATCCGTGACAAGTTAGCTGAGAACATCCACGAAATGTGGGCCATGAACAAGGTGTGTTTTTACCAAATCCTAGAGATGTGGGTAACTGTTACTAATGGGTAACTGTTACTAATGGGTAACTGTAACACATACAAAATTTTGACCGTAAAATAACTGTTATAACGAATCATATTGAACGACAAAAATGAGTAAATAGTTTGTGAGCTATTATCCTGATGTTTCTTCTGTTTAGATCGAAGCAGAATGGTCCTACGGAGACCGAAGGGATGATATGCACAAAATACACCCCTGTTTAGTGCAATTTGATAAGCTGCCAGCAGCCGAAAAGAAATACGACAGTCAGTTGGCTGTGCAAACTCTCAAGTAAGTACTTCAATATTACCTGGTTCTATTGTCTACGAATAACACCTTTTTATTTTTTTTATTTTAAAACTAACTAACTAACCATCACGCCGCTTCCCCGCAGGGGTAGGCAGAGAGAATCGAACGCCACACCACTCTGTCTTTGCAAACATTCTTTGCCTCTTCTACATTCATGCATCTCCTCATACATACCCGACGATTATTACGACTCCTGACCCGGCCGCTTTCAAGTATTTGACATACCTGATTGTGCCAAGTTTTCCTCGGTCGTCCTCTGCTTCTTTTTCCAACTACATTCGTTCCATAAATTTGTTTAACCGTTCTTTCTTCACTCATACGCTCCACATGTCCAAACCATCTCAACACACCTTTCTTAATTTTATCGATAATGCTTATCTCAGCCTTACATTCTTTCCTTATTTCATCATTCGAACATCTATCAAACATCGTTTTGCCACACATTCGTCTGAGGGATCGCATTTCGACTGCATTCAGTCTGCTTTCATCCTTCTTTTGCCAACTCCATGCTTCTTTATTTTTTATTTATTTATTTATTTTTCAAAACATATTACATACATAAGTCATACATATAATATTCCTGATGAGGTCCTCACCAAAAAGTTACAATTTGAACTTAAAAATCCTTTAAATGCAAATCTGTTCTGTTTACTGTATTCTATCAAAATCTTAATCAAAGTTGCGACAAAACGCGACCAATCCTGTGTTAAACCAATATGAAATTAAACGTAATAATTTAATTTTGTGAACAAGTATTTGGACACACTCAAAATGTTGTAAATAAATCGTCTGGTTAAATTATAAGCTTAAATAATAAAAATGAAAATGGTATTTTCTGGCGTTTCTCATGTGTGTGTGATTATAATCCAGGATTCGGATCTCACATACTAATATAAGAGTTTCTGCTTAGTAAAAAGCTTCTTTACATCTCACCAATAGATGTCTCTAGTGAAGTTCTATTGATTCAAGAACAAGGTTTCTAAATTGGTTCATATATACAGAACTTCCGAGAATTTGAGTAGTGTGGTTGTCAATAATGGGTAGAATTGGTGAACGTTACACGTGTGTAAAGTGATCACTTAAACCAGCCTATGACGGTCGTCAGCCCCGTAAATGCCCCATATTCTTCTTCATCTTTGATGAGATGTCAAAAATAATATGTAATAATTTAAAATCATTACTTGAAATTATTTATAATGGCAATGTAACGTTTTGGTGAGGACCTACACATATGGTCATCTGAGAAGTCTCTCTGTGCAATTCTGAGTGGTTCTGAGAGGTCTGTCTGTGCAATTTATAGTTTTTTTTTTCAAAACATATTACATATTTATACATACAATATTCCCGATGAGTAATTTCCATTTTTCATTTTGGGACATGGGATTAAGGGTAACAAGACTGGAACACAAATAATAAAGTAACAAATAAGATTTTTTAAATAACCAAAACGAATAATAATAATAATAATAAAACCCTTATCCGCACCCCAATGGTGCGTAGGGCACTGCTTCATATAAACGCAGTGTTATCTCGATCGTTTACACATGAAGGAAAGGTGATCAGCCCTCCGCTTCAGGTACCAGTCCAGGGTAATATTGAATAAATATTATAATGAAAAAATCACTTATATTTATTTGACTTCCCCTGGGAATCGACCCGGGGCCTACAGAACGGTAGCCGAGCGTGCTGACCATTACACTACGGAGGTCGACGTCGAACTATTTAGTCAGAGTTTCTACCCATTTTTAATAATGAGTCGCCCAGGCTCACAGAAATAGTATGAAATTCAACTATTTTTGGAAATAATGAAAGCACAAATATTTTTCTTTTAAAAAAAATGTAATAATATTTTTTTTTTAACAAAAAACGTATTTAAATAATACAAAATACTTGGTAAATATACAATACATTTCCAATATATCGTTTCTACCTCTCTAATAAAGTAGATACTTGTGTTTAGTGAGGGAGTGCATTTTACATTTTTTTTTAGAAAGTAAAAGTAAATTAAACAAAGTAAATTTAA
This sequence comes from Brachycentrus maculatus, assembly GCF_059751285.1. Classification (NCBI taxonomy): domain Eukaryota; kingdom Metazoa; phylum Arthropoda; class Insecta; order Trichoptera; family Brachycentridae; genus Brachycentrus; species Brachycentrus maculatus. The sequence continues at coordinate 759,327 of NW_028281222.1, forward strand.
ATTAAAATTAAAGTCCGCCTCCGTAGTGTAATGGTCAGTACGCTCGGCTACCGTTCTGGAGGTCCCGGGTTCGATTTCCAGGGGGGTCAAATAAATGTAAGTGATTTTTTAACTCTAATATTTATTCCATATTACCCTGGACTGGTACCTGAAGTGGAGGGCTGATCACCTTTCCTTCATGTGTTAACGATCAAGATAACACTGCGTTTGTATGATGCAGTGCCCTATGCACCATTGGGGTGCGGATAAGGGTTTGAATGAATGAAAATTTAAATTAAAATAATATATTCTTTCTTTTCTATTTACTGCACAGCGTGGCGGGATACAGCCGTGTCAGATTTTGGTCCTGTGGTTAACGTCCCAAACTATTGAGTCAGAGTTTCTAATAATAAATGATCTTTCCAGAACCATTCTAGCCCTCGGGTATTACATAAGCCTGGACAAGCCTCCAGCTCGCATAAAGAATGTGCGCCTCCCGAACGAGCCCTTCCTGCAGTCCAACGGCTACAAGCCCGCCCCGCTCGACCTGTCCGCGGTCACGCTGTCCCCCAAGATGGAGGAGCTCGTGGACCAGCTGGCTGAGAACACGCATAACCTGTGGGCCAAGGAGAGGATCCAGCAGGGGTGGACGTATGGCTTGAATGAGGTAAATATTGGACCAATCATTCAGGCAGAGAGATTAGAAACCCCACACCAATTTGTCTTAAAGAAGGCAGAGTGAATAGAGACCCCACATCGATCTGTCTTATAGAAGGCAGAGAGAATGGAAACTCCACATCTTTCTGTCTTATAGAAGGCAGAGTGAATAGAAACCCAACACTAATCTGTCTTATAGAAGGCAGAGTGATTAGAAACCCCACACCAATTTGTCTTATAGAAGGCAGATTGAATAGAAACCCAACATGAATCTGTCTTATAGAAGCCAAAAAAAATAGAAACTCCTCACCAATCTGTCTTATAGAAGGCAGAAAGAATACAGACCCCACACCAATCTGTCTTATAGAAGGCAGAGAGAATAGAAACTCCTCACCAATCTGTCTTATAGAAGGCAGAGAGAATACAGACCCCACACCAATCTGTCTTATAGAAGGCAGAGAGAATAGAAACTCCTCACCAATCTGTCTTATAGAAGGCAGAGAGAATACAGACCCCACACCAATCTGTCTTATAGAAGGCAGAGAGAATAGAAACTCCTCACCAATCTGTCTTATAGAAGGCAGAGAGAATAGAAACTCCTCACCAATCTGTCTTTTGAAGGCAGAGAGAATAGAGACCCCACAATAAGCTGTGTTATAGAAGGCAGAGAGGATAGAATCCCCTTACCAATCTGTCTCATAGAATTCAGACAGAATAGAGACCCCACACCAATCTGTCTTTTGAAGGCAGAGAGAATAGAGACCCCACACCAATTTGTCTTATAGAAGGCAGAGTGATTAGAAACCCCACACCAATTTGTCGTATATTTATTTAAACTTCATGTACACAAAATAAATAAGTTCATTGGCAGGCGGCTTATTGCTAAAAAGCAATATATTCCAACCAACCTTATAGAAGGCAGAGAGAATAGAAACCCCATACCAATGTCTTATAGAAGGCCGATCTCCTGGCTCCGGAATAACACTGTTCCGTGTATATCTGTTGTAGGGGAGAACCACCATGAAAAGAACATTCTTTATCTCCTTGCTGTAAATACAGAATCAATACACTATTGGCCAGTGTCGGATTAGAATTGGAGAATTGGATCTAGCTGACTAACTGAACTAACTAGCTACTAATCCCTTTCACTGCCTACACCGGGGCGCTTCTAGAAACTTGATGGTGGTTTTACAAACTTGTGTTTATTTAGATTGGCAGTGACAGAGACATTGAAAGCTATTACATGTAAACTCCCTGCTTACCCCTGTGGAAAGCGGCGTGACTGTTAGTTAGATAGCAAAATATCGAAATATTTTTGAACACAACCATCATACACGATTTACACACAACGAAGGTTTGATAGTCCCAAGAATAAACAATAAATATGGGAGTCCAACACTGCAATATATCGTACCAAACATTTTTAATTTGTTGCTGACGAATGTTAGAGGTCAAAATAAAATACGGAACAAAGGCAAAATAAAGGAATCGGTAAATGATCAAGAGTTAATTTTATAAAAATTGTAAAATGTTTATATTTGTGTCTATATTAGGTTAAAATCGTTAAAAACAATAAAAAATGTATTAAAAAAGAATTCCACCGACAAGACACACAAGGTGGCTTGATGAGTCTGTTTTTTAAAAAAAAAGTTCTGAATATGTAAAAATTGTGATTTAAATAAGTGTTTAATAATAATAATAAAACCCTTATCCGCACCCCAATGGTGCATAGGGCACTGCGTCATATAAACGCAGTGTTATCTTGATCATTTACACATGAAGGAAAGGTGATCAGCCCTCCACTTCAGGTACCAGTCCAGGGTAATATTGAATAAATATGACAGTGAAAAAATCACGTATATTTATTTTACCCCCTTTGGGAATCGAACCCGGGACCTCCAGAACGGTAGCCGAGCGTGCTGACCATTACACTACGGAGGCGGACAAAAGACAAATAAGTGTTTAGAAATAAATAAATAAAAAAAAGAAGGAATGGATATAAGAGAGACATCTTCATAGGAAAAAAATGTCCCAATTCTATGGGCTGTCTTGTATCCAGGTTCGACTGTACATCCAATAATGCTTTTTTTCTTCTTTTTTAGGACTCTGATATGAGAAGATCGCCTCATCTTGTGCCGTATTCCAAAGTAGACGATGCTATCAAGAAGGCGAATAGAGACACAGCTTCAGAGACTGTCAGGACCCTTCTCGTTTATGGGTACAATCTGGACCCGCCTACAGGGGAGCAACACGAAGGTATGCTAAATCTTCAACCATAGTCTAGAGCTTTAGAGGCACTCGCTGTGCTGCATGATACATTGTTTATTCTTGGACAAAATTATTCTAAAATTTGAGTCGAAGGCATCAGATCGTCTGGTCAAATTTGTTCCATCTGGTATATCCATTCATCACACTTTTAATACGTTTTTTTAAATATATATTAATCCGTATATTAAGCCGGTTTATGATTTTTTCATACATGATTTTAGTATTGTGGTAAAACCAAAGATTTTTTTAACTTAAATGAAATTTAAAAATACCTGAATGTCTCCATGATTTTTTTGTGGAGTGGGTAAAAATATGACTGGCAGCTAAAACATCACCCATCATCATTTTCTAGTTTCTTGTACCCAATAGTGCTAATGTCACATTATTTTCAATACCTTCTAGTTTCTTATATCCAATAGAGCTAATGTCACATCATTATCAATATGTTCTAGTTTTGTATACCCAACAGTACTAATGCTACATCATCCGTCATCATTCGATATCTTCTAGTTTATTTTAACCAACAGTACTAATACTACACCATCCATCATCATTCAATATCGTCTAGTTTCTTATCCCAACAGTACTAATAATACATCATCCATCATCATTCAATATCGTCTAGTTTCTTATACCCAACAGTACTAATACTACATCACCAAGCATCATTCAATATCGTCTAGTTTCTTTTACCAAACAGTGCTAATGTTACACCATCCATCATCATTCAATATCTAGTTTATCATTCAATGTCTAGTTTCTTTTACTTAACAGTACTAATGCTACATCATAAATCATCATTAAATATCGTCTAGTTTCTTATTCCCAACAATACTAATACTACACCATCCATCATCATTCAATATCGTCTAGTTTCTTATACCCAACAGTACTAATACTACATCATCAAGCATCATTCAATATCGTCTAGTTTCTTTTACCAAACAGTGCTAATGTTACATCATCCAATATCTTCTAGTTTCTTATACCCAACAGTACTAATACTACACCATCCATCATCATTCAATATCTAGTTCATCATTCAATGTCTAGTTTCTTTTACTAAACAGTACTAATGCTACATCATCAATCATCATTAAATATCGTCTAGTTTCTTATTCCCAACAATACTAATACTACACCATCCATCATCATTCAATATCTAGTTCATCATTCAATGTCTACTACTACTACTACTACCATCACGCCGTTTCCCCGCAGGGGTAGGCAGAGAGGATGGAACACCACACTCTTCTGTCCTGACATACACTCCTCGCCTCCTTCACATCCATACATCTAGTCATACATGCCCTCCGATTTCGCAGACTTTTGACACCGCCAGATTTTAGGTTCTGATTGATCTGATCATGCCAAGTCTTTTTCGGTCGTCCACGTTCTGTTTTCCCTCTCACATTCGCCACATATATTTTCATTCAATGTCTAGTTTCTTTTACCAAACAGTACTAATGCTACATCATCAATCATCATTAAATATCGTCTAGTTTCTTATTCCCAACAATACTAATACTACACCATCCATCATCATTCAATATCGTCTAGTTTCTGATACCCAACAGTGCTAATGTTACATCACCCATCATCATTTTCTAGTTTCTTCTACCCAATAGTGCTTATCTTACATATTTTTCAAATTTTTCTCTCTTTTTTGTGTGTATATTAGCTTAAAACCGTTAAAAACAATAAAAAATGTATTAAAAAAAAACTCTACCGACAAGACACACAAGGTGGCTTGATGGGTCTCTGCAAAAAAAAGTTTTAAATATGTTTACAATTTTGATTTAAATAAATGTATACAATTTATGTTCATAAAATAAATAATAAAAAAACATCATCCGGTAATTTCCTCACTATTTCAACATTGCGTTTCCAGCTCTTCTTGCCGAAGCCTCCAGGCTGAAGCAAGCTGCCTTCAGGACCCTGAGGGCCGAGAAGACCTATGCCGTCTCTTCGGGGAAATGGTACTTCGAATTCGAGATTCTCACTGCTGGCCCCATGAGGGTAGGTCGAATGTTATTGAATTACATATGTATAGTCATAAGAGAAATCTGAAACGTTGAAGATGTTGTACGATAAGGAAGAGAAAGAAGACGTTTCTGGAGGAATCGTGTGGGAAGAGCGAGTTGGGATGGAGTGGTGAGGATAGCAGCAGACAGCAGCATAAGAGCTAACAGACTGCCAGGAAGACCATCCAAACGATGGACAGACAGCTGGTCTTCCACCTCCCTTTGCGGGTATATACACAATTGGAGCTATGTCGTTGTCACCATTGTGTCACCTACATTCCTACATTTCTTACAGTTTTCATCAATGTTTTTTTGCTCCCTATTTTGGCAACTATCGTAATCATCTATTGAAAATCTTTTTGCTGGATTGTGATCATCTATTGAGAACCTTTCTGCTGGTATTTTGGCAACTATTATGATCATCTGTTGACAATCTTTTTGCTGATATTTTGGCAACTATTATGATCGTCCATTGACAACCTTTCTGTTGGTATTTTGGCAACTATTATGATCATCGATTGAGAACCTTTCTTCTAGTATTTTGGCAACTATTATGATCATCTATTGACAACCTTTCTGCTGGTATTTTGGCAACTATTATGATCATGGATTGAGAACCTTTCTTCTGGTATTTTGGCAACTATTATGATCATCTATTGACAATCTTTCTGCTGGTATTTTTGCAAGTATTGTGATAATTTTTTGACAACCTTTTTGCTAGTATTGTGAACTCTTTACGGCGCTTGTCCACTTCCTGAAATTCCGTGTAATTTTACAGTCTGGCACGTCAGTTAGCGTTTTAAAACTACGATTGGCTTGTGCTTTTGTCCATCTTTTTTCAGATCGGAGCTTTTGATCGGTGCGTGAACACGTTGCGTGTAAATTCGATCATGCTAAACTGTTGTAGTCACTTTCATTTTTCAAAACCGGACTGCCGGACGGTGAAATCCCGTGTAGTGGACAAACGCTCTTACAATGTCAAAATTGCTGAAGATTTTTTGGCAAAATGGGTCCTTTTTTTAGGAAAAATTGTTCATTTAGGTTATTTTGATACATGTTCCAGGTCGGCTGGGCTCATGCTGACTGTCCCCCGGGCATGATGCTGGGTCAAGATGAAAGCTCTTGGGCGTTCGATGGATACAATGTAAGTCTTCTTTTGCATAACTTGGCTTCAATGAAGCCAACAATATTAATAATATACATATATATTTATGTAAGTAAATGTGTATATCGTAGTCATACAGGAGAAAGTGACCAAGTGCATTTCTTACAAAAACGTGATCATTGACTATTTGATATCTTACTAGCTTAATATTGCCCTGAAAAAAATCGCAAAGGATTTTAAACTTGGAAGTATAATAACTGATTGTGAAAAATGACTAACTGCATTGGTGTTTATTTTCTTGCCAAGCAAAGGTGACTTAAATGGCCCTCCTGAACATTTTACGTTTTGTTAGTTGGTCACTTTCTCCTGTACGACTATGATATTATTAATATTCTGACACAAATGTATGGAAGCGAAACATGGAACTGGCAAAGGAAGGATGAAAGCAGAGTTAACGCTGTTGAAATGCGCTCCCTCGGACGAATGTGTGGAAAATCATTGTATGACAGAATTAAAAATGAAGATATAAGAAAGGAATGTAAGGCTGAACGAGGAATAGTTGAAAACATTAGGAAGAGTCCTTTACGGTGGTATGGACATGTGGAGCGAATGGATAACGAGAGAATGACTACGAAAATATATGTTGGAAGTGAGAGGGAAAACAGAACGAAGACGACAGAAAAAGACTTAGCACGATCAGATCAATCGGAACCTAAAATCTGGCGGTGTCAAAAGTCTGCGTAATCGGAGGGCATGTATGACTAGATGTATGGGTGTGAAGGAGGCGAGGAGTGTATGTCAGGAGAAGAGTGTGGCATTCCATCCTTTCTGCCTACCCCTGCGGGGAAACGGCGTGATGGTAGTAGTAGAGTAGTAGTAGTATATATATTGATGGATTCTTCTCTTTCTTTTTGGAAGTTGAAGAATCCCTCTCTTACCCAACGGCTAGTACAAGCACACAGATGACTTCACAAAAGCACATAGCTGACCAGCTGGTATTTTCAGAATTGCAACCTAGCGACCATGGATACAGTGAAAGCTGCGCCAATTTGGCGGCGTTATGGAAAGTTAGCTTCATCTTGACCAGCCATGGTGAATAATAAACAAAAAATAATGAAAATAAGTGAGATAATGAAGAATGTATATGAGGTTATAATGGTTATCGTAGAAGTTTCACTCCACTCATGTAGTTCAATTGATTCTTGCTGCATATAAAAAAGGAATTAAGGAAGAATGTTGTGTTCTTGTGACGTAAGAAAAGTGCAACATAAAACTTTATGTTGAAAGCTGTGAATAACGAATGATAATTTACTAAAAACATGTCTCCATTTCACCCATTTCAAATTTGCCATGCAAACTCTAGGTTGAGTTGATTCCTGCTGCATACATGAAAAGGAATAATGAAAGAATTATGTGTTATAACGACGAAAAAAAAGTGTAATTTAAAACTTTATGTAGAAAGTTGTGAAAAAGGAATGATAAGTTACTAAAAACATGTCTCCATATCGCCCATTTCAAATGTACCGTGCAAACTGCAAGTTGATTCCTGCTGCATACATGAAAAGGAATTATGAAAGAATTATGTGTTATTATGACGAAAGAAAAGTGTAATTAAAAACTATATGTAGAAAGTTGTGAAAAAGGAATGATAAGTTACTAAAAACATGTCTCCATATCGCCCATTTCAAATGTACTGTGCAAACTGCAAGTTGATTCCTGCTGCATACATGAAAAGGAATAATGAAAGAATAATGTGTTATTATGACGAAAGAAAAGTGCAACATAAAACTTTATGTTGAAAGCTGTGAATGATAATTTACTAAAAACATGTCTCCATATCGCCCATTTCAAATGTACTGTGCAAACTGCAAGTTGATTACTGCCGCATACAGAAAACGAGTTATGAAAGAATTATATGCTATTATGACGAAAGAAAAGTGTAATTTAAAACTTTATGTAGAAAGTTGTGAAAAAGGAATGATAAGTTACTAAAAACATGTCTCCATATCGCCCATTTCAAATGTACCGTGCAAACTGCAAGTTGATTCCTGCTGCATACATGAAAAGGAATAATGAAAGAATTATGTGTTATTGTGATGAAAGAAAAGTGTAATTTAAAACTTTATGTAGAAAGTTGTGAAAAAGGAATGATAAGTTACTAAAAACATGTCTCCATATCGCACGTTTCAAATGTACCGTTTAAAACTTGGCGTTAAGTGGATTCCTGCTGCATACAGAAAAGGAATAATGAAAGAATTATGTGTTATTATGACGAAAGAAAAGTGTAATTTAAAACTTTATGTTGAAAGTTGTGAAAAAGGAATGATAAGTTACTAGAAACATGTCTCCATATCGCCCGTTTCAAATGTACTGTTTAAAACTTGACGTTAAGTGGATTCCTGCTGCATACAGAAAAGGAATTATGAAAGAATGATGTGTTTTTGTGACGAATGAAAAATGTAATTATAATCATATTTAGAAAGATTTATATTATCCACTGACACTTCGTGATGGAATTGCATTTTTAATTTATTATTAGATTAAAACCAATAAGATTAAAACCAGTCTGATGATGTCGGTAACGACGAAACCCGGTCGCTGGTCAAATAAAAAAGTGGAAAAGCTAAAAATATTGGTTTTAATCTAATAATAAATCATATTTAGAAAGTTAAGAATAATGTGCGATAAATTTATAAAAAACAAGTCTCCATATCGCCCATTTCAAATGTACTGTGCAAACTGCAAGTTGATTCCTGCTGCGTACATGAAAAGGAATAATGAAAGAATTATGTGTTATTATGACGAAAGAAAAGTGTAATTTAAAACTTTATGTAGAAAGTTGTGAAAAAGGAATGATAAGTACTAAAAACATGTCTCCATATCACCTGTTTCAAATGTACTGTTTAAAACTTGGCGTTAAGTGGATTCCTGCTGCATACAGAAAAGGAATTATGAAAGAATTATGTGTTATTATGACGAAAAAAAAGTGTAATTTAAAACTTTATGTAGAAAGTTGTGAAAAAGGAATGATAAGTACTAAAAACATGTCTCCATATCGCCCGTTTCAAATGTACTGTTAAAAACTTGACGTTAAGTGGATTCCTGCTGCATACAGAAAAGGAGTTATGAAAGAATGATATCTTTTTGTGACGAATGAAAATTGTAATAATAATCATACTTAGAAAGTTAAGAATAATGTGCGATAAATTTATAAAAAACATGTCTCCGCATCGCCCGTTTCAAATGTACTGTTTAAAACTATAAGTTATGTTAATTTCTGCTGTATGCAGAAAAGGAATTATAAAAGAATGATGTGTTTTTGTGACGAATGAAAAACGTAAAAATAATCATATTTAGAAAGTTAAGAATAATGTGCGATAAATTTATAAAAAACATGTCTCCACATCGCCCGTTTCAAATGTACTGTTAAAAACTCTAGGTTATGTTGATTCCTGCTGTATGTAGAAAAGGAATTAAGGAAGAATGATGTGTTGTGTCTTGTGATAAAAGAAATGTGTAAAAATAAGCGTATTTAGAATGTTACAAATAACGAATGATAAGTTAGTAAAAACATGTCTCCACATTGCCCGTTTCAAATGTGGAGTTCCTCACCAAAAGTTACATTTCTAATATTGCACAAAAACATAATTTAAATGCAAATCTGTTCTGTTTACTGTATTCTATCGAAATGTTAATTAAAGTTATGACATAACGTGACCAATCCTGTATTAAACCAATATGAAATCATTAAATCGCACCAAAACGTACCAATTTTACAAGCTGGAATTGCTGATTACTTAAAATCATTTACATATATCGTATTTTATTTATTGTTTCGGCATTAACTTTGTGGTAAGACATGTTACAATGATCAAAGAAAACACTTCGTTTTTTACCACTTGAGTTTTATTATAGACTACATGTTTCAGAAGTTAAACTTCCATCATTCATCATCATTATTATACAGACCTGAATGATGGAAGTTTAACTTCTGAAACATGTAGTCTATAATAAAACTCAAGTGGTAAAAAACGAAGTGTTTTCTTTAATCATTGTACATATATCGTAGTCATACAGGAGAAAGTGACCAAGTGCATTTCTTACAAAAACGTGATCATTGACTATTTGATATCTTACTAGGTTAATATTGCCCTGAAAAAAATCCCAAAGGATTTTAAACTTGGAAGTATAATAAACTGATTGTGAAAAATGACTAACTGCATTGGTGTTTAATTTCTTGCCAAGCAAAAGTGACTTAAATGGCCCTCCTGAACACTTTACGTTTTGTCAGTAGGTCACTTTCTCCTTGTACGACTACAATATATATATATATTTTTTAATTTTAAAAGAAATATTTGTGTTTTTATTATTCAAACAAAATTTCAATTTCATACTATTTCTGTGAGCCTAAGCGGCTCATTATTAGAAATAGGTATCAAATTGTGGTAGAGTGGGTTCGAACCGAGAAACTCTGACTCAAGAGTCCGCGACACTAACCACGGGACCACAAACCAGCAATAATGGAAATGTAACGTTTTGGTGAGGACCTCCACAAATGTGCTGTGCAAAACTCTAGGTTCAAAAAGTGCACGGAGGCTCGACTGATGCGTTCGGTGCCCAGTTCAAGATCGGGGACATTGTCGGATGTTTCTTGGATGTTGTGGACCAAACTATCAGTGAGTCCGATGAGATCGCAAAACGGATGGATGCGAACCAGCTGTTGTTTTCGATTTGAACACCCATCTTTGTTTATTTTCTTTTGTCCCTGTGTTTGACAGTTGTAACGGTTATGGACAGGTCGTTTGCCAAGGTATTTGTGTACATTTTACCCCGTATTTGTCAAGGAAGACCCTTGAATTTTAATTAATATTTTGCTTGATTTGTCCCCATTTTATATATTTTGGGCGCATTAACTCACAGAGCACTTTACTTGAAATTTCACATAGATTTTACTTAAATTTTGTTTAGGGGGCGTCTGTTTTTTATATATATTGGGCACACTATCTCACGGAGAACTCTATAGGAAATCTCTAATTTAAGTTAAATTTTTGTATAGGATGTGCCTAATTTAAATCATTTGGGCACATTAAGAAGCATTTTTTTTTTTAAATTTGTATTACACTTCAATTTTTGTTTTGGGGTGTACGCTTTTTTATATTTTTTTGGACATACTAACTCACAGAACACCCAAACAAAGTTCAATTTTACTTAATTTTTTGGATGTAGCGTGCCATTTTTTTATCTTTTGGGCACGTTAAGTCACAAATAAATGCATAATATTTTTGTGGTTAAACTTTCCTTTTCGTTTAAGGTTCCCATTTTGATAAAATCTTTTGGGCACAATAACTCACTGATCACTCAATTGAATTTATTCGAAATTTCTTTAATTTTTCTCGAGGATGTGCCCATTTCTTATATTTTGGGCAAATTAAGCTACATAATTCCCTGTCAATTTTTACATGTTTATTTGGTGGTGTATGTATAATACTTTTTTATCTTTTGGCACATAAAATCACTGACATTTCCATTTTTTTTTCGAAATGTTTTTCACATATTTGTTTGGTAGTGTGCCTATTTTTAACCCGTTGTGTATAAAATTATACAAATTCGTGTAAACTTTGGCAAGCGACCTGTATACCATATATATATACACATATATATATATATATATATATATATATATATATATATATATATATATATATATATATATATATATATATATATATATATATATATATATATATATATATATATATATATATATAAAATTGTCATAATATCATAACTAAATGTTTTTTTTTTGTAATAAATGTGTAAATAATGACCTCCATCAATTATAACTCTACAGAATGAAACACACAGTTTTCCAATATTTTTTTAATCATTTTTGAACTTTAGTTCATGCAATTTTCAAATGACTGCAAAAGGACTTGAATCTTTTATGATTTTTCTGTTTTTTTTTTAATCAGGAAGAGAAGGTGTATTGTGGTAGTGTGGAGTCGTTTGGAAAACAGTGGACAATTGGAGATGTTGTCGGAGTGTTCTTAGATTTAATCGACAAAACTATAAGTAAGAAATAAACGTTTTGCTTTTGGAATTGGCGAAGCTTATGTTATATATATCGCTACTCCTTTCAACAACGTCACATATCAAAAAAACTTGATTTTCAGGAGATCGTTTTTAAAGTTTAAAAATATAATAAAACGTATTAAAAATAAATATCAAGCCACTTATTGAACATTTTACCGTGCAACAGATCTTTTTAGGTAAAAAAATTCACGTTTTTTCTCCATTTGAAAAATATTTAGTATATTTAAAAAAAATAATTCAACAATACATTTTCTTCGAAATGCAAAAACAACACTTTCTGCCCTGTAGCGGGTAAATATTAAGTTAAAAATATGCCGCTTTTGCTGGGATATAGTATATTTTTAGGGCATTCTGAAAACATGCACAACTGAAAATTGACGATTTTTGATATGTGACGTTGTTGAAAGGAGTGAGCGATATATTTTCAGCTTTTTACCATATATCGGCTTCAGTTTTGCTAGTGTTTGCATATATACAGAGCATTTTATGTAACGATTTCTTATCATTTAACCTTCCCTCCCTGTGATATGTATTTACTACATCTCGATTTTTAAAATGAAAATATCAATTTAAAATATAATAGATACGGGCTCAGAATTGTCGTATTCCTCCGTAATATAATTATCTATCACAAAAAAGCATTATAATATAAAGTTTTTCATTTGCAGCGATGGAAATAAATAATTTGTGAAAAAATCGGTGATAAAATCACCAATACACAAACGTTTCTTAGTGTGGGCCGCGCTTTGCTTATGCGCGCATGTATCAGCACCAGTTATAAGTAACAGTTATCAGTTTTTTTTTAAATTATCTAACGTCCAAGTGAATCTGAAACCTAGCTACAGCTTATACAACACCGGTTATCGTGTCCCTACTCAGGCTTCAACTTTTTAAGTTTCATAGCCTATGCCTACTCGTGAGTGGATTTACTCTTTATATTTAAAGTTACTATAATTTCATGTAATTTATGGGTGAAAATTCCAGACAAAAACACTCGCGAACAGTTATCAGTTGCAGATATCAGTAACAGTTATAAGTAACAGTTATAAATAACAGTTTTAAATAACAGTTTTAAATAACAGTTAAAAGTAACAGTTATAAGTAACAGTTATAAGTAACAGTTATAAATAACAGTTATAAATAACAGTTATCAGTAACAGTTATAAGTAACAGTTATAAATAACAGTTATTAGGAACAGTTATAAGTAACAGTTATAAGTAACAGTTATAAGTAAAGTTATAAGTATCAGTTATAGGTAACAGTTATAAATAACAGTTATAAGTAACAGTTATAAATAACAGTTATAAATAACAGTTATAAATAACAGTTATTAGGAACACTTATAAGGAAAAGTTATAAGTAACAGTTATAAGTAACAGTTATAAATAACAGTTATTAGGAACAGTTATAAGTAACAGTTATAAGTAACAGTTATAAACAACAGTTAAAAGTAACAGTTATCAGTAACTGTTATAAGTAACAGTTATAAGTAACAGTTATAAATAACAGTTATTATGAACAGTTATAAATAACAGTTATAAGTTACAGTTATAAGTATCAGTTATAAGTAACAGTTATAGGTAACAGTTATAAATAACAGTTATAAGTAACAGTTGTAAATAACAGTTATTAGGAACAGTTATAAGGAACAGTTATAGTAACAGTTATAAATAACAGTTATCAGGAACAGTTATAAGTAGCAGTTATAAGTAACAGTTATATGTAACAGTTATAAGTTAGTTATAAATAAGCGAGTGTTTTTGCCTAGAATTTTCACTCATGAATTACATGAAATTATTGTAACTTTAAACATAAAGAGTAAATCCACTCACGAATAGGCATAGGCTATGAAACTTAAATATTTGAAGCCTGAGTAGGATCATGATAAGCTGTGTTGCATAAGCCGTAGCTAGATTTCAGAGTCACTTAGACGTTAAGTAATTCACATAAAATTTATAAGTAACAGTTATCAGTACCAGTTATGAGTAACAGTTATCAGGAACAGTTAAAAGTATCAGTTATAAGTAACAGTTATAAGTAACGGTTATAAGTAACGGTTATTAGTAACAGTTTATAACAGTTATCAGTATCTATAGGAAACACATCAGGTCGAACAGATATTGAAAAATCTAGAATGCACACTTGTTGTTGGTATTCAAAGCGATCTCCTAATTGAGAGAAAATTGATGAAAATATAGATTTTTAAAAGACTAGTTGTACCCACCTACGCCGTGCTGTGGCTAAGTCTGATTTAATTGAAAAGAAAAAAATTGTGTTTATTTGAATGCAATGTTGTGTCAAAAATTCAAAAGAATCTCTGAATAGCTTTAGCAGATTGAAGATTTTGAATAAGTAAAATTTTCATTATTATTTTTACATAGACTACAAATACTAGACTACTCCCTTCAAGAAATCACTGCGTAAAATTATTTTTACATAGACTACAAATACTAGACTACTCCCTTCAAGAAATCACTGCGTAAAATTATTTTTACATAGACTACAAATACTAGACTACTCCCTTCAAGAAATCACTGCGTAAAATGCTCATGTTCATATAAAAACTAATAATATATGCATCTCGCTTTGTCCATAACATTGCTAGCGTCATTTCATCTGCTGTCTTGCTTCCACAATAGGCTTTGCCTCTTGATTACCTCATTTTTGATAGAAACGAAAACAATTTGCCTTTTTCGATTATAAAAAAATATTTATTAGACGTTTTTTTGGACCATTTTATACAATTCGATGCTTTTTGCTAGAGATTCGGCTTTTGACAGCAGCTTTGCTTGCGAACGACTTTTAACAGCACAAATTTTTCTCAGATTTTACATAGATTTTTCAAAATTTCATTGGCATGTTTTTCAAATCTGAAAGGCTCGAATTTCATAAAAAATCGAGCCCCATGCTTTTTACTTTCAACACACATGCCCATATATGTACAATACAACATATTAATATACTTTACAACTCACAGGCCTGAACAACGGTCAAAATTATGGTATTTGTTTGTGTGTTCATATTTAAAAACAAACATATCAATAAATTCATATCATATTATTTTTTGACATCTCATCAAAAAAAAATAATAATAAAAAAAATAAAAATAAAAAAAAACAAAAAAAAAAACAAAAAAAAAAACAAAAAATAATATGAAAAAAAAATGAAAAAAAAATGAAAAAAATAAATAAAAAAAAATAATATGAAAATGACTCCTCTAATTGGAGATAATCCAGATTTTGTGAACAAGTATTTGGACACACTCAAAATGTTGTAAATTCATATCATATTACTCAAATAGAAATGTCGTAATACAGAACCAGCAAAAAATGTTTTACCTGTTTAAATATGAAGATAAAACACTTGTAAAAGACCACTTTTTAAAGTTTATTAATGTAAACACGACTAGTTTCGAGAACTATAAATGTTCTCACCAACAACTGAAAATTCAGACTTATGTTTTGTTTGTATTTTTACTCTTTGTTGAGAATATCTGTAGTTCTCGAAACTAGTCATGTTTAATTTATTATTAGATTAAAACCAATATTTTTAGCTTTCCCACTTTTTTATTTGACCAGCGACCGGGTTTCGTCGTTACCGACATCATCAGACTGGTTATATTGGTTTTAATCTAATAATAAATTAAAAATGCAATTCCATCACGAAGTGTCAGTGGATAATATAAATCTATTAAATAGTCATGTTTACATTAATAAACTCAAGAGTGAACTTATACAAGTGTTTCATTTTTATATATTTATAACATCATTTTATTCTACAAAGTTAATACCAAATCGATAAATACGTAATAAATATAGTTTTGTTAAATAACTCTGTACTTTGTCCGCCTTTATAGTGTTCTGGTCACCGCGTTTGGTTATCGTGCTAGAAGTCGCGGGTTCGATTCCCAGGGGATCATAATAAATAGTATTTTTTCACTCAATATTTTTTTAATATTACCCTGGACCGGTACCTGAAGCGTGAGACTAATCACCTTACCTTCGTATAATTAAAGATCAACTTAATATTGTATTATTTTGAAGCAGTGCCCTATGCACCATTGGGTGTGGACGAGGGTAAAAAGAAAGCTAAAACAGTGCCTAACGGTTGAACGTTACATTTTCGGTTATTATCTTATGGGATTATCTTATGGGATGGTATTCGTTACTTTTTCTGGGTTTATATTTCTTTTCAGCTTTATATTTTTGATGTCAAATAGTCAAATATATCAGGAGCTGGAAATACGCAATGCGCAACCAAATTTGGGTGCTGATTGGCATTTTAAGCTTAAACTAATCGATTCCAAAATCCGAAATAAATAACGACTTATTCAAAAGAAGACGTTATTTTAACCGTTATTTTTAAATTCCATCATCCATGTCTAATAACGCGTTCTTTGTAACAGGAACTGGGTACTTAAATAGCCGATATCATTTTCTGCTGTAATACTATGTCTGATACTAGACTTGTCCCCCTCTTAAGTGTAATGGTCAGCACGCTCGGCTACCGTGCTGGAGGTCCCGGGTTCGATTCCCAGGGGGACGAAAATAAATATTAGTGAATTTTCACTCTAATATTTATTCAATATTACCCTGGACTGATACCTGAAGCGGAGGGCTGATCACCCTTCCTTCATGTGTTAACGATCAAGATAACACTCCGTTTACATAATGCAGTGCCCTATGCACCATCTGGGTGCGGATAAGGGGTTAATAATAATAATACTAGAAATCTTAACTTTTTTTTTTATAAATTCTCTTTTATTTATTTTCAATTTAAAAAAAGTAGTATTTACGAAATAAAACATTAATAGAAAATGGATAGATTTTGCCAGAAAACGACTGCCGAATTTATTGAAACCTTTTTTTATTTGTTAAAAATTGCGTTTTATATATTTTAATTGATAAAAAGAATACTTTATAATTTGAACACAAATTTACAATCAAATTACTAGAACATCTTTACAATCATAGCTTTATGAAACAGTGCTTATTAATATTTATATATTTTTGTGGAATTGACTAACCTAACCTCACCTTATATAGCATAACCTAACCTAACCTAACCTAACCATACATTTCTTGAATGTTTTTCGCAGATACTTTGTGGCACATTTTATAAACTTTATAAAATAAAACAACTTTGTTTTAACCACTTGGTACACTTTTTCCAACCTGTTTCAACAAGAACGTTGTCATCATCAGGTGAACAGAGTGCGTGGAAGTTTTTGGTATCGCTTACGAAGGGTAATTAACTATTACCTAGCTATGAGTATTTCAATGTTTTAGAATTAGTACATAAACCCTGATGATAACCTAACTATGAGTATTTCAATGTTTTAGAATTAGTACATAAACCCTGATGATAACCTAACTATGAGTATTTCAATGTTTTAGAATTAGTACATAAACCCTGATGATGAAAAGGTTCTTGTCGAAACCGGTTGGAAAGTGTACCTATAAAAAGTAGTTAAAACAAAGTCGTTTTATTTTATAAAAAGATTGACTATACATTCACTATTTGTTTGAAAAGTGATAATATACTTTTGATTTTTAACTATTTTTTTGGGTCCTTTTAAACGAAGTATATCATCATATGTTATAATACAATCCCAAAACTTTTCCTTGAAAAAAATTAAAGAAAATATTACACAAAACGGCTTCATATAGCGCTAACGCTAATGCAGGTCAGAATGTTACGGACAATGGAAAGCGCTACAGAACCATGATAACTGACTTCCTTGTACCTCAGTTGAATGGCATTGATGTGACAGAGCTGTGGTTTCAACAAGATGGCGCAACATGCCACCATCAATTAAATGCGGGAAATTTGAATTTGTTTACCTCTAAAAAAATACCGTATACAATTATCATGCTAAGATTGACGTTGAAGTTCTTATTACAGTACTAAGGAGGTCTTGCGTTTTGAAGAAACAGTTTAAAGCCATTTTTATCTTTTATCCTGACTTGGATCCTTTGGAAATGATTCCAATACTATTTTCTTGACATCTCAACAAAGATGAAGAAGAATATGGAAGTCTGGGCATTTACTGAGCTTACGACCGTCATAGGCTTATTAATTACTTTACACACGTGTAACATCCACCAATTCTACCCATTATTGACAACCACACTACTGGAATTCTTGAAAGTTCTGTATATATATTATCCCATTTCGAAACATTGTGCTTGAATCAGTAGAATTTCACTAGAGACATCTATTGGTGAGAAGGAAGGTTTTTATTAAACAGAATTTCTTTCATTTGTATGTGAGGTCCGAATCCTGGATTATAATCGTATACATTAGAAATGCTAGGAAATATCCTTTTCATTTTATTATTTTAGCTTATAATTTGACCAGTGGATCATATATAATATAGAACTTACAAAGAATTTGAGTAGTGTGGTTGTCAATCATGGGTAAAATCTGTGAATGTTACACGTGTGTAAAGTGTTCAATTAAACCAGCCTATGACAGTTGTAAGCCCCGTATATGCCCAGACTTCCATATTCTCCTTCATCTATGATTAGATGTCAAAAAATAATATAATATATATTTATATATTTTTATTAATTTTTATTTTAAACTTCATGTACAGAAAATAAATAAGTACGTTGGCGGGCTTTTTGCTAAAATACAATATCTTTCAACCAACCAACAACAGACTAGTGATATTGATCAAAACGTTTGATACTATATATATATAGCTGTTTGCAATCAGAGGGTAGATAGTACTTGAACATTTGAAGTACTCTTTGTAATACATATCTATCTGTTTCCGTTTTTTGGGAAAGTGGTTGAACATTGTAAAAAGAACAAAGTATTCCTATGTCAGCCTTGTCAGACCTTACCAGTTACTAATCCCTTTTTATGCGTCAGGTTTTTCGTTGAACGGAGAACTGTTGATGGACGCCTTGGGTGGAGAGACCTCGTTTGCAGACGTACAGGGTGATAACTTTGTACCAGCGTGCACACTGGGAGTAGGCCAACGCGCGAGGCTAACATTTGGTCAGGATGTCAACACCCTGAAGTTTTTCACCACATGTGGTCTCCAGGAGGGCTATGAACCGTTCTGCGTGTAAGTCCGGCATTCAATTATATTTTTACTGACTAACTAACGTACGCTTCCGGATTTTTTATTTGAAAATTGAAAAGGGGGAAATATCAACAGGTAAGAGACATTTGCAACAGAACTGGGGTTTTTCAAATAACCTAGATTATGTATAATTTTTAGGTACTTCGGTTGAGTAAGGCTAACTGATGTCCGCCTCCATGGTGTAATGGTCAGCATGCTCGGCTTACCATTCTGGAGGTCCTGGGTTCGATTCCCAGGGGAGGGTCGAATAAATATAAGTGAATTGTTCACTCTAATTATTCAATATGACCCTGGACTGGTACCTGAAGCGGAGAGCTAATCACCTTTCCTTCGTGTGTTAACGATCAAGAAAACACTGCGTTTATATGATGCAGTGCCCTATGCACCATTAGAGTGCGGATAAGGGTTTGAATGAATGAAAAAATGAACTAACCATCACGTCACTTCTCTTCGGGGGTAGGCAGAGAGAATAGAACGCTACACCAATATGTCTCTGAAAATAACCTTCTCTTCTGTCTTCATGCTCATACATCATACATATTCTGGTTATTTGGCTAACGTATCTGACGTCACGAATAGTCTACCCAGACAAGTTTTCTCCCTCGGGCCATTCATATTTATTTATCTCGGTCATCCTGACAAGCTAGCTCCGCAGGAATACCGCATCCAATGTAGGATTGTTTTCTCTACATTTCATCGTGCCTAATTCTCAATTTACCCCTTTGCATGTTGTTATTTTTTCGGTTCAAAGTTGTAAAAATTTTCCATTTTTTTTTCTCTATACTTCTCCTATGTATTTGACATTCTTGATCATGTCTCGTTTTCCTCCACCTCCGTGGTATAATGATTAGCGTGTATATCTTCTGTGCTGGAGGTTCCGGGTTCGATTCCCAGGGGGGATAAAATAAATATTTCTGATTTTTTCAGTCTAATATTTATTCCATATTATCCTGGACTGGTACCTGAAGCGGAGGGCTGATCACCTTGTTTTTATGTGTAAACGATCAAGATAACACTGCGTTTATATGATGCAGTGCCCTATGCACCATTGTGGTGCGGATATAGGTTTGAAGAAGAAGAAGTTGTTTACACTTCAAAGGTCATTCGATTTCCAACACTCTTTTCTACGATCCAAAGTAGTGACCCCAATGTTCAATAATTACTAGTCACCATCTGACTTCAAAACTACTACTACTAATACTACTACTACCACCATGCCGTTTCTCCGCAGGGGTAGGCAGAGAGGATGGAACGTGGTTCTATTCTGTCCTGACATACATTCCTCGCCTCCTTCACATCTGTACATCTAGTCATACATGCCCTCCGATTACGCAGACTTTTGACACCGCTAGATCTTAGGTTCAGATTGATCTGATCGTGCCAAGTCTTTTTAGGTCGTCCTCGCTCTGTTTTCCCTCTAACAGTTTTTTTAAACCACTTTTTAGGATTTTTTAGTTTTTTTGTTGATCTGTTTGAATGTTTTATTATATTTTTAGAAACATGAAGAGGGCTGTGACGTATTGGTACACCAAAGACCAGCCCATATTCGAAAACACAGAGGATATTCCTGACGCTAAAATTGATGTTACAAGGATTCCAGCCGGGTCAGGTTAGTTTATTTTTTCATCAGTCGATTCGAAAATCACTTTGTTGTAATATCTAGCCGTTTTTAATTTAAGTTTTACTTAGTAAACGCCACTATTTCTTAAAATCTACTGTAACACGTGTTTCTATGCGTTCCGCATCATTTTCAAATACTGTATTTTTTTCAATTTCAATTTCAATTTATTCAATAAAAAAATAATATATACAAAACAAACAATATTCAAGGCGTATATATTAAAAGTAAGCAAGAAGACTTAAAGGTGTAGAAGAATCCCGCTTCGGAAAACTCCTTCGGACACATGGAACAGATATCAAATAACATCTGACATGGGACCTAAGAGCAAAAAATTAATGTCGAATGAGATTCCACATTGGACCAGTAAGGGTTGATATATACATAACGAAGAATAATATTCAAAGCGTATATATTAAAAGTAAGCAACGAAGATTTTAAGGTATAGAAGAATGTGAAGAATCCCGCTTGGGAAAACTCCTTCGGACATATGGAACAGATCAATATCCAATGTGATATTGTTCAACATAGCGGTAGCTCTTCCTACAGGCATGACCATCGGCAGGTTGGTCCTGTGTATAGGAATGTGAAACAATCTATGCCGACGCTGTCTTAGGTAAAGCTAAAATGTATGTGAAGCTAATTCTAGATTTTAGAGTTGGGTCCTTGGGACGTTGAAGGTTGAAGAGAGGGTAGGAGCTGTTTCTTATTTTTATTTAATTATTAATTTACTATTAACGTTAACGATCAAGATAACACTGTGTTTATATGATGCAGTGCCCTATGCACCATTGGGTACAGATAAGGGTTTTATTAAGCGGCTTGTGGAGCACAGATGGGGGCTGGACATGTGGCAGCACTGGAGCACAGTGCTGCGTTTGCCAAATGTTCATCAACATCTCTCTCCAAATTTTCTTTTTTTTTTCTTTCACCGTTTCTTTTCATTATTTTTATTCTTACTTGTTTATTATTTTTAATTTCATTGTTGTGTTGTGTAATGGTCAGCACGCTCGGCTACCGTTCTGGAGGTCCCGGGCTCGATTCCCAGGAGCGGTGAAAATAAATATTAGTGATTTTTTCAATCTAATATTTATTCAATATTACCCTGGACTGGTACCTGAAACGGAGGGCTGATCACCTTAACTTCATGTTTTAACGATCAAGATAACACTGCGTTCATATGATGCAGTGTCCTATGCACCATTGGGTACGGATAAGGGTTTTATTATTATTATTATTATTATTAAGTGTGATTAATTATCAATTTTTTTTATCTAGATACCCCACCATGCATGAAGATCTCTCATAACACCTTTGAGACAATGGAAAAAGCCAACTGGGAGTTTTTGAGGTTATCTCTTCCAGTCATCTGCCACTCGGAGTTCATAGAGTAAGTTGATATGTCGCTCACTCCTTTCAAGAACGTCATAAATCAAAAATTGCTAATTATCAGTAGTGCATGTTTTCGGAATGCCCAGAAAATGTACTACATCCCAGCAAAAGCGGCATATTTTTAACTTAATATTTACCATTTTTAATTAATGTTTTACTTAGTAAATACCACTATTTCTTAAAATCTACTGTGACACGTGTTTCGATGCATTCCGCATCATTTTCAAACACAGCAGATTTTAAGAAATAGTGGTATTAACTAAGTAAAACATTAATTAAAAATGGATAGATTTTACCACAAAGTGACTGCCGAATCAATTAATGAAATTAATATTTACCCGGTACAGGGCAGAAAGTGTATATTGGAAATAAGTATCAAATAGTGGTAGAGTGGGTTCGAACCGAGGAACTCTGACTCAAGAGTCCGCTACACTGCCCACGGGACCAAAACCCGACATAATAAATGCAACTTCCACCTAAAAAAATCACTATTGAGGCGGACAAATTTAAATTAATTTTTTTTTAATGTTTCAGTGAACAAGAAAAGGCTAGAAGGTGGCAAGAGATCAAAATCAGGCAGAACAGGTTGATGGCAGAAGCCGAGCAGTCCACTCCGGCCCACATAGACCACATCATGAAGAGCGGCTTCACCATGAACGACATCAAAGGTACAATCATTGGCCACATGTGTCCGGCACGGAATGTCCCCCAAAATTGTACAATTATTGGCCACATTTGCCCGGCACGGAATGTCCCCCAAAATTGTGCAATTATTGGCCACTTGTGCCCGGCACGGAATGTCCCCCAAAATGGTTAAACTGTATCACCCCGTTCTCCAACACCCTGCATAAGTAGTGCTATTTAGAGTTGACGTATGTCCCTGATAATGGAATGGATAATGGAGTGATTTTATGCACAAACCCATAGGTTGCAAATTTTTGAGTTTGTCTAAATGGTGTGTTGGCAGTCACTTTGTGGTAATATCTGTTCATTTTTAATTGAATTTTTACTTGGTAAATACCACTTTTTCTTAAAATCTATTGTGACTCGTGTTTTGATGCATTCCGCATCATTTTCAAAGACCATATTGCTCACTCCTTTCAATAAAGTCATATTTCAAAAATTGACAATTTTCAGTTGTGCATGTTTTCGGAATGCCCAGAAAATGTACTATATCCCAGCAAAAGCGGCATATTTTTAACTTAATATTTACCCGCTACAGGGCCGAAAGGGTTGTTTTTTGCATTGTGAAGAGAAAGTATTGTTTAATTGTTTTTTTAAATATACTAAATATTTTTCAAATGGGGAAAAAACATTCAGGTTTTACCTAAAAATATTTGTTACACAGTAAGAAGTTCAATAAGTGGCTTGATATTTATTTTTAATATGTTCTATTATATTTTAAAACTTTAAAAACAATCTCCTGAAATGTCAAGTTTTTTGATATGAGGTTGTTGAAAGGAGTGAGCGATATGTGAAGCTAGGTCTAAATTTCAGAGGGACGTTAAAGGTTGAAGAGGGGGTAGGAGCTTTTTTTATATTTTTTATTTAAAATATACTGGTGTTTTTATAACTTAATTAATTTTCAAGACCTTTCTATGTTAAAATCTTAAAATGAATAACGCTGTTCTCTTCAATAAAGAGACTAAGCTCTTGTGCTTGGAGAGGGGCTTACACATTTTTTTATGTTTGTAGGTCACCTGTCAGGGAAACAATGAATATGTCGATATGTTCATTATTGTAGACCAAATACACATCTAAATATTTTTTTGTACTGGGCTCAAGTAACACATTCAAGTAGCCCCGTTCTACAGTACCGGTTCTAGCGAACCGGTTCGCACCGGTGCGAATCCCACCACTGCATATAACTATGATTTCATTTTCTCAAAATTTGCTTGTTCAATATCCGGTTAAACTCACATACAGTCCACAGTTCACTAAATGCAACAAAGCTATGATTCCCTTGATCCCAGGATTCCAAGAAGCCATTTAAAATTCCAGGTATGTTTCATCCCTTTTTCCCTTTGATCTTCATTTGTAATTTCATTTGAACAGGTCTACATAGGAATTACTCCGAGGACGCGGTGGAGCACGACACGGAACCTGTTCCTCAGACAGGTTCTGGTAGATTGAGTCGCCAGCCGACCAAACCTCCCCGAAAAGGATCACTCAATCGACAGTTTGACCAGAACGGTAAGTATCTTTGAAAGGTTTGAAAGGTTTGGACCTCAGAAGGTATGTTACATTGAGAAAATCTTCCTGAAAAGGATCAATTGGATGATAGTGTGGCCAAGTGTCAATGAAGTGCTTCTGTTTGAACCTAAGAAGGTAAATTAAGACAATCTCCCAGAAAAGGATCACTAGTTTGGCAGTTTGGTCAAAATCGTAATATCATTAAAATGCTTCTGTTTAGACCTAAGAAGGTACATTAAGTAAATCTTCTCAAAAAGGATCACTAGGTTGGCAGTATGGCCATATCAGTATGGATCATTGAAATGCATCTGTTTGGACCTAAGAAGGTACATCAGTAAATCTCACGAAAAGAATCACTGAACCAGCAGTATGACGATATCAGTTTGTATCATTGAAATGCATATGTTAAGACCTATAAAGGTACATTAAATAAATATCCTCAAAAAGGATCATTAGTTTTGCAGTATGACTACATCAGTATGTACCATTGAAAGGCATCTGTTAAGACCTAAAAAGGTACATTGAGTAAATCTCATCAAAAAGGATCACTAGTTTTGCAGTATGACCATATCAGTATGTATCATTGAAATGCATCTGTTTGAACCTTATAATGTACATTGAATAAATATCCCTAAAAAGGATCACTACGTCAAAAATATGACCAACATAGCATGTATTAATAAAATGCATCCTCTCAGATCTAAGAAGGCACATTGAGTTGACATCATAACAAAAAGCCAAATATTATTGCTTTGGCATACATCTGTTCAGACCTAAGAAGGTACATCGAGTAAACATCGCCAAAAAAGATCACTACGTCAAAAGTATGACCAACATAACATGCATCAATCAAATGCATCCGCCTGGATCTAAGAAGGCACATTGAGTTGACATCATAACAAAAAGCCAAATATTATTGCTTTGGCATACATCTGTTCAGACCTAAGCAGGTACATCGAGTAAACATCGCCAAAAAAGATCACTACGTCAAAAGTATGACCAACATAACATGCATCAATCAAATGCATCCGCCTGGATCTAAGAAGGCACATCAAGTTGACATCATAACAAAACACCAAATATCATTGCTTTAACATAAATCTGTTCAGACCCAAAAAGGTACATTGAGTAAATATCCCCAAAAAGGATCACTAGGTCTATAGTACAATCAAAACGGAATGTTTCATTAGCGAAATTTAGGTATTCATGCTTTACCGTGAGTGGTCGTTTATAGGTGAAAAAGTAAGCATACGAAATATTTAATAAGACACAAGACGCATAGAAGTATGTTAAAGGTAACGTATTCTCTGTGCATGTCTTTTATGCAGTTTATCCAGTGTAAAGGCAGTCACTTATCGTACGGTAAAGCCCATATAAGGGCCACTATTGCTTCACAATGCATTTGTTCGGTCCTAAGAAGGTACATTGAGTTTATATTCATTCCCCTAATACACTATTTTTTGCCTTTATCCCTTGAATGCGATTGGATCACCTCTGTGCACAAAATACTCATGCAGTTGACTCATATATGTTACGAATTTCCATAAAACTATATTGAAATGATTTAGAATATTTAGGTTAAGATATTATTGACGTTTGATTATGATTGGTATGTTTTCTTGAGATGGAAAGATTGATAAAGATAAAGAAAGGATAGTAAACGCTGGAAATATAGTGAATTGTGCACTGAAATAAGTTTGGTTGTACCAAACAAATGCCTAAAAGCGGAAGCTAAACTGGCAGTATACAACGGAGTTCTTACCTGGTGCCAGCCCTAATGTATGGAAGTGAAGCGTGGAGTTGGCAAAAGAAGGATGGAAGTAGACTGAATGCATTCGAAATGCGATCTCTCAGTGTGGCAAAACTATGTATGATAGATGTTTGAATGGTGATATAAGGAAAGAATGCAAGGCTGAGATAAGCATTATGGATATTAAGATGGGTATATTCTGATGATTTGTACATCGCTCACTCCTTTCAAGAACGTCTCAAATCAAAAAACTTGATTTTTCAGGAGATCGTTTTTAAAGTTTAAAAATATAACACAATGTATTAAAAATAAATATCAAGCCACTTATTGAACTTTTTACTATGCAACAGATCTTTTTAGGTAAAACCTGAAGGTTTTTTCTTCATTTGAAAAATATTTAATATATTTAAAAAAATAGTTAAACACTACCTTTTTTTTCAAAATGCAAAAACAATATTTTCTGCCCTGTAGCGGGTAAATATTAAGTTTAAAATATGCCTCTTTTGCTGGGATATAGTACATTTTCTGGGCATTCCAAAGACATGCACAACTGAAAATTGACAATTTTTGATTTTTGACGTTCTTGAAAGGAGTGAGCGATATGCGGAATGAATGAGTGGAGAACGAACGGTAAAATAAATTTATGAGGCGAATGTAGTTGGAAATAGGAGCAGATGAAGACCGAGGTAAACTTGGCATGATCGAAAATTTCAAATGCTTGAAAAATATCAGGTCAGGAGTTAGAATATTCGGCGAGCATGCATGTATGTGGAGTTGCATGATTGTGGAAGAGGCGGAGAATGCTTACATAGACAGAGTGGTGTGACGCTGTATTGTCTCTGCCTACCACTGCGGTGAAGCAGCATGATGGTTAGTGAGTGTTTTAGCTGTCATTGATGACTTGTCTTCTTCAGGTATGGATGGAATGCCGCGATCCAACAGCGAATTGGAGATGGGACGCTATCTTGATGGGAAAGATGACAAAAAGGATAAAACTAGAGGAAGATCACCTTTCAGGTTGGTATTATCTTCTTCTTCTTTTTTTTTTGAGAATGAGAAATATTTGTGTTTTTATTATTTACAAAAATATTTCAATTTCATACTATTTCTGTGAGCCTAAGCGGCTCATTATTAGAAATAGGTATCAAATTGTGGTAGAGTGGGTTCGAACCGAGAAACTCAACATAAGGGGATTTATTTAATTTATCATTTTTTTTTTTTTTACAATACTTTAAACAATACCGCCTCCGTAGTGTAATGGTCAGCACGCTCGGCTACCGTTCTGGAGGTCCCGGGTTCGATTCTCAAGGGGGGTAAAATAAATATAAGTAATTTTTTCACTGTAACATATATTCAATATTACCCTGGACTGGTACATGAAGCGGAGGGCTGATCACCTTCCTTCATGTGTTAACGATCAAGATAATACTGCGTTTATATAACGCAGTACCCTATGCACCATTGGGGTGCGGATAAGGGTTTTATTTTTTTATTATTTATTCAATACTACCTTGGACTGGTACCGGAAGCGGAAGGCTGGTCACCTTTCCTTCATGTGTTAACGATCAATATAACACACTGCGTTTATATGATGCAGTGCCCTATGCACCATTGGGGTGCGGATAAAGGTTTGAATGAATTATATAATACTGTTATATAAGTTTTAACAATATTTTATTTTTTTGATGAACACTTCACTAAGCATATCCCGTGACGAGATGTTTACATTATTTTTAAAAATATAAGAGAATATAAATATCTAGATAATACAAGCAGTACAATAATACAAAACAAAGTAAATTGAAATACACTATATATTATATGAACAGAATACACATATTATTTTTTTGACATCTCATCAAAGATGAAGAAGAATATGGAAGCCTTGGCATTTACAGGGCATACAACCGTCATAGGCTGGTTTCAGTGATCACTTGTGATACACACGTGTAACATTCACCAATTTTACCCATTACTGACAACCACACTACTCAAATTCTTGGAACATCTATATATATGAACCAATTTAGAATCCTTGTTCTTGAATCACTAGAACTTCACAAGAGACATCTATTGGTGAGATGTAAAGAAGCTTTTGATGGTCGTCAGCCCCGTAAATGCCCAGACTTCCATATTCTTCTTCATCTTTGATGAGATGTCAAAAAATAATATGAAAATAACTCCTGTAATTGGAGATAATCCAGATTTTGTGAACAAGTATTTGGACACACTCAAAATGTTGTTAACAGAATACACATTGCAACAATAACTGTCCGCTGTTGGCTGTCCTCTCTCGGTGGAGTGACCAACTTTATGCAACTCTTTGTCCCATATTTAAGAAGCCACTTGTTTACGTGTTTCTTTAGATTGAATTTGGATGGTATTTTTCTATTGTATCATAACTCAAATACGTTTTCCTCAGATTTTTCTCAAGAAAGCGCGGCGAAAGCGGTGACCGGGCGAAGAGCGGCAAGTCCAAAACCCCCGAGATGATGATCGAAGCCGAGGCGCTGCCAGAGAGGCCGAGGGCTCCCGTCAGCAAGGCGCCCACCATGTCCAGAGCCAACCCACAAATCAGAATCTCACAGGTATGGCAAATTGACTAAGGAGTGTGGCGTTTCATCCAATCTGCATACCCGAAAATAAATACAACTAATTAGCTAACATTTAGCTAATAAGTTGTGCTAATTAGTTGAGAAATCATGTGGGAAGAGCGAGTTCGGATTGAGTGGTGAGGATAGCAGCGGACAGCAGCATAAGCGAGATCAGACCCCCAGGAAGACCACCTAAACGATGACGGGATAGCTGGTCTTGCACCTCCTAGGAGCGGACCGGAGAATGACAGGACCTAGTCCTTAAAGAAGAAGAAGAGAAGAATTAGCTAACCATCACGCCGCCTCCTCGCAAGGGTGGGCAGAGAGAATGACCATATATTTATTGAATATCACCCTGGACTGGTACAAGAAGCGCGGGGCTGGTGACCTTGCCTTCACGTAATTAACGGTCAAGATAGCACTGCGTGCCCTGTGGTCCATTGAGCGCTAACAAGAGTTAGAGAAGAGTCCGCCTCCGTAGTGTAATGGTCAGCATGCTCGGCTACCGTTCTGGAGGTCCCGGGTTCGATTCCTAGGGGGGTGCAAATAAATATAAGTGATTTTTTCACTGTAATATTCATTCAATATTACCCTGGACTGGTACCTGAAGCAGAGGGCTGATCACTTTTCCTTCGTGTGTTAACGATCAAAATAACACTGCGTTTATATAATGCAGTGCCCTATGCACCATTGGGGTGCGGATAAGGGTTGAAAGAGAAGAAGAAGATGCCGCTGAGTTCTTATTCTCCTCTTTGGTGTAGGCCATGTGGGCTGTTTTTAAGAGGGATTAGCCTCCTGCAATGTGGATTCCCAGCTGTCAATCCATCTCTTTGGTTGTCTGCCCGGGAGTCGTCTACCTTACAATGACGAGGAGCTCAACAAGCTGCCCTCCAGCGTGACGACCATCGCTCAGGAAGGCCGTCCTGCCCAACACCTTGGCCATTCTCCAGCCTATGGGATCAAGAGGAAGGTGTTTCAATTTGTCGGCTCACCTTTTCCTTGCTCCAGACTCCACGGCCCGAGACCGATTGACGTTTTAATCCATTTATTTTTTGTATTTCATGATCATCATCATCCTATTATTATTATTTTTATCCATGTTTTTATAAGTGCCCTTGAGGTAGTATTTTACGAAAATGGTGCTATACAAATTATTTATTGCAACTGCATAGAAATTCACATTACCCATCGAAATACCCTCCATAATATGTACTCCTAGACCTTATAATAGCAATTATTGTTAGTATATAAGGACATTAAATTTATGAGGCGAATGTTAGTGGGAAAAGACGCAGAGGAAGACCGAGAAAAATATGGCACGGGTATGCCAAATACTTGAAAGTGGTCAGGTTAGGAGTCGTAACAATCGGCGGGTATGTATGAGGAGATGCATGAACGTGGAAGAGGCGAAGAATGTTTGCAAGGACAGAGTGGTGTGGCGCTCTATTCTCTCTGCCTACCCCTGCGGAGAAGCGGCGTGATGGTTAGTTAGTTAGTTTTTATATAAGGACATTTTTGAATATTTTTAGTCAGTGATTGATAATGTCCTAAGAAGAGGAAACGCGTCACGTATTAACATATACATAAATAAATGTAGAATTCAATCCAAAAAACCTTGTTCTATTTTGGATATATTACCCAACAATGCTATACAAATTATCCAAATTATTATTTTTATCTTTGTTGGGTTGGCCACTAAATTATTGGTTTCTATGTTCAGTCTAATTTGGCCGGGCAGCCTCCCGCTGTACCGGACCGCCAGAAGCAGATGACCACCAACGCCCTGACGGGAACCGGCTTGGAGATGATAGGTGACGAGATCTTTGATGCCGAGTGCCTCAAACTGATCAACGAGTACTTCTACGGCGTGAGGTATGTGATTTATGCCTTTATTACTAATCTGGTATTTGAACAAAACTCTAAATATGGTGTTGGAGGCACATGCTGCAAATTATAGCTTGGGATGAGTTTGGTCCACTCCATTTTTCTCTATGCTGCTGAAACATGGACCATAAAAGCAGCAGAAAGGAGAAAACTGAGACTTTCGAAATTTGTCGTTGAAGGGGCATGCTTCGAATTCCATGGACAGCTAGACGCATCAACGAGTCGATTCGCCAGGAACTACACTTGGATCGCTTGACTCTGACCAATGTTTGTACACGACGGATTCTCCAGTTCTTTGGAAACTTTGCACGTGGCAACGAGGATAGCATGGAACGACTGGTTGTGATCGGTAGCCTGGAGGGAAAGAGAGAAGATTCCCATACGATGGACTGATTAAGTTAAGGCAGCAGCAGGCACCTTGGTGGTTGGAGCGCTACGTACGGCGCAGTCAAGGGATAACTGGAGAAACGTCATTGCTTCCACAAGGGTCACAACCCTCAGTAGTGAGGAATAAGACGGACAAGAGATTTAATCAATATTACCCTGGACTGGTGCCTGAAGCGGAGAGCTGATCACGTTTCCTTCATGTTTTAACAATCAAGACTAACACTGCGTTTATATGATCACCATCGGGTGCGGATTAGAGTTTTTTTTATGAAATATGTAGCAGTAGTAGTATTATAACAGCATGCGTGAACAGAATAATGGACTCGATAGACCTATCTAACAGGCAGTGGATTCCAGACCCTTCCATGGCACTGGTCATTAATTATAATATATAAGAACATTACCAGGACTCAATAGATATCTGTCTAGGAAGCTGTGGAGTCAAGATCCTTCCTTGATCATAGGACATAAGAAAATTTTAATGGTTTTTTGTTTGTTCTAGAATATTCCCTGGTCAAGACCCCACGCACGTGTATGTCGGGTGGGTCACCACGCAATACCACTACTACTCCAAGGAGTTCAACCAGAGCAAAGTGCGCAAGACCTCAGTCATCATATCTGACGAATATGATCGTCCACTAGATCAGTAAGTTACAATTTGAGAGCTCTCGACTGATACAGAAGCATCTAGGCTTCCTGACAGACCTCTCTTGCAAAGCAATTTTATTTACAACATTTTGAGTGTGTCCAAATACTTGTTCACAAAATCTGGATTATCTCCAATTACAGGAGTTATTTTTCATGGTATTTTTTGTTGTCCGCCTCCGTAGTGTAATGGTCAGCACGCTCGGCTACCGTTCTGGAGGTCCCGGGTCCGGTGCCCAGGGGGGGGTCAAATAAATATAAGTGATTTTTTCACTGTAATATTTATTCAATATTACCCTGGACTGGTACCTAAAACGGAGGGCTGATCACCTTTCCTTCGTCTGTAAACGATCGAGATAACACTGCGTTTATATGAAGCAGTGCCCTGTGCACCATTGGGGTGCGGATAAGGGTTTTATTTTTATTTATTTTTTTTTTTTGACATCTCATCAAAGATGAAGAAGAATATGGAAGTCTAGACATTTACGGGGCTGACGACCGTCATAGGCTGGTTTAAGTGATCACTTTACACACGTGTTAGTCCAACTGTAATTGGAGATAATCCAGATTGTGTGAACAAGTATTTGGACACACTCAAAATGTTGTATATTTATTGAATATCACCCTAGACTGGTATAAGAAGCGGAAGACTGATCACCTTGCCTTCATGCAAATAACAATCAAAATAACACTACGTCGCTACGGTGCAGTGCCCTATGCACCGTTTGATGCGGACAAGAGTTAGAAAACAAAACAATTCAATAGTATGGAAATGATTTGTTGGTATGAAAAAAGGGGTCTAAGTTGGTCCGCCTCCATAGTGTAGTAGTTAGCGCGCTAGGCTACCATGCTGGAGGTCCCGGGTTCGATTCCCAAAGGGGTCAAAATAAATATAGTGATTTTTCAGTCTAATATTTATTTTATATGACCCTCGATTGGTACCTGAAGCGGAAGGCTGATCACCTTTCCTTTGTGTATTTAACAATCAAGATAACACTGCTTCTATACAATGCAGTGCCCTATGCACCATTGCGGTGCAGATAAGGGTTAGAAGAAGAGAAGTAGTTGGTTAACTGTTTTTTTATTAATGTCTATTATGTATTTAATATGACCCTGGACTGGTACCTGAAGCGGAAGGCTGATAACCTTTCCTTTGTGTATTTAACGATCAAGATAACACTGCTTCTATACGATGCAGTGTCCTATGCACCGTTGGATGCGGATAAGGGTTTGAAAAACAGCAATTGGACAGTATGTAAATGATTTGTTGATCTGAAAAAAGAGGTTTACTGTGTTTTTTTGGGATAGAACCTGATCACTGAGCGATTTCTTGTTTATTTCTAGCGTGGACAGACAGTCTTGCTACATGGTGAGGGCTGATGAGCTGTACAACGAAGTGATGGCAGACGCTACTGGAAAAGGCGCTAGCCAAGGCATGTTTGTGGGATGCTTCATAGACGTCGCGACTGGATACATCACATGGACTTGTGAAGGAAAGCAGACAAGCCATAGGTTTAAGGTAAGGTCCCTTTTAATGATACATACAAAGATTTGTTTGGCATAGAGAATGGTAAGGTTGTGGCAACTCGACAATCGAATGAACGAGCATAATCAAACACCCTAACCGAGCTCGCAGCGAGGGGGAACCAGACCGTCACATTTCGTCACCGCCCGTCCACTGATCGACACGTCCTTCAACTGTTCTCACATTAGAATCACGCGATTATTCTTAAAATATTTCTTGATTGTAATTTTCTAGAACTGAATAAATTTGTGTTAAAAGTTAGTCCACCTCCGTAGTGTAATGGTCAGCACGCTCGGCTACCGTTCTGGAGGTCCCGGGTTCGATTCCCAAGGGGGGTAAAATAAATATAAGTGATTTTTTCACTGTCATATTTATTCAATATTAACATGGATTGGTACCTGAAGCGGAGGGCTGATCACCTTTCCTTCATATGTAAATGATCAAGAAAACACTGCGTTTATATGACACAGTGCCCTATGCACCATTGGGGTGCAGATAAGGGTTTTATTATTATTATTATTAAAAGTAATCCGCTTTCATCTTGCTTCCCTTCTGTTAAATTAAGTTGGTGTTCAACTAGAACCCATAAGGTAAATAATAAATGCAACTTCCATCTAAAAAATACCTAACCTTAAATTTTAAAATAGTACCAACGTCCTTCACATTGGTATTATAACTCAAGCTAGGACACAAATGCCGAACCCTCTTCTAGTGGAACGGAAGGCCTGTTGACGACAGTCAGCGGTCCGGCTTCTCCTTAGCAGATTTACATGGTTTTCTCTCAGCAAGATCAAAAGCTAAGAATTTCCTGATTGGCTACAACACTAGATTATCTCTCCTGATCCCAATACAGATAAAAATTCAAACATGAATTAGATTGTTTAAAAAAAAAGTCCATTGCTTTAAAAACGTCAAATAAGAAAGTAAGAGTGCAATTAGAAAGAAATTAAGAAAGGTGTGTTGAGATGGTTTGGACATGTGGAACGAATGAGTGACGAAAGAACGGTAAAACAAATTTATGAGGTGAATGTTAGTGGGAAAAGAAGCAGAGGAAGACCGAGAAAAACATGGCACGATCAGGTATGCCAAATACTTGAAAGTGGTCAGGTTAGGAGTCGTAACAATCGGCGGGTATGTATGAGGAGATGCATGAACGTGGAAGAGGCGAAGAATGTTTGCAAGGACAGAGTGGTGTGGCGCTCTATTCTCTCTGCCTACCCCTGCGGGGAAGCGGCGTGATGGCTAGTTAGTTAGTTAAGAGTGCAATTATGTAAAATCAGTCCTGATGATGGACGCTGCAATGCGATTCAATTCAAAACATTGTCAAAAATTATTGTTTTCCTAGGTTGTTAAGCCGTGTATAGCATTGAAAGCTGTCCCACCGCATTCTCAGATCTGACACAGAAGCATCTAGGCCTCTTGACAAACCTTCTTTTTGGTACCAGTTTTATGAAACAACTTGCTAAATTTATAGAATATGTAAATTGCTTTAAATGCCACGTTTAGGAAAATTTCTTATATCATAATTGATGCTTCTAGATGGAGCCAGAGACCAAGCTGTTCCCCGCCATATTCGTAGAGGCCACTTCCAAGGAGATCTTGCAGATAGAGTTGGGTCGCACGCCTACTGGCTTGCCTCTCAGTGCGGCCATCTTGCCCACGGGAGACAAGCACGTCACGCCACAGTTCCCGCCGCGCCTCAAGGTGCAGTGCCTCAAGCCTCATCAGTGGGCCAGGGTAAGCTGTCATTCATACTGTTGTATAGTGCCTCAAGCCTCAATTGTGAGCCAAGATATGCTGCCATTTTTGATATTGTCATATACTGCCTCAAGCCTCACGAATAGGCCAGGGTAAGCTGGCATTAATACTATAATATAATGCCTCAAGCCTCACCTGTGAGGCAAGGCATGCAGCTATTATTGATATTTTCATATAGTGCCTCAAGCCTCACCTGTGAGCCAAGACATGCTGCCATTGTTGATATTGTCATAAACTACCTCAAGCCTCACCAGTGGGCCAGGGTAAGCTGTCATTGTTAATACTGTCATATAGTGCCTCAAGCCTCAATCGTGAGCCAAGACATGCTGCTATTATTGATATTGTCATATACTGCCTCAAGCCTCACCAGTGGACCAGGATAAGCTGTCACTCCTACTGTTATATGGTGCCTCAAGCCTCACCCGTGAGCCAAGACAAAATTACATTATGTCATTACTAACCTTTCCCGTACTGGTCATCCAAAAAGTATACGTGATCCAAAGGGGGTACCACAAGACACTAGTTCATATTGGTATGGAAATCATAGTACGCAGCTTGCAGAAAGTTCCAACTCGCCGCGAACTGAGTCATAAATGCCACGTCCGTCCCTACGTGCCGTCAGGCAGCGACTGAATGCACAACCATCTGATAAACGAGAGGCTGGAAATCAGATCAAACAAAAGCCGACTAGTTTACTTGTCTCGCTCTCTCGTAGTACCATATTTATTAGAGTGAAAGAAATAACATGTCGCTTGCAGGCAAAAAAATATGTGCTGATGTATCATTATGCTCACCAGTAGAGCATAATGAATATAGTCATAAAGTGCCTCAAGACTCATCAATAATTCAGGATGAGTTAACATAGTAATTAATGTTATATAGTACCTCAAGCCTCACCAGTGGGCCAAGATAAGCTGACATTGTTAACACTGTCATATAGTGCCTCAGGCCTCACCAGTAGGGCAGGTTAAGCTGTCTTTGGTAATATTGTCATATAAAGCCTCAAATCTGTTTTTTTTTGTAGGTCCCCAACCAATCGCTCCAAGTTCATGCCTTGAAGCTGTCAGACATCCGCGGGTGGTCCATGCTGTGTGAGGATGCTATATCCATGCTTGCTCTTCACATACCAGGTAACATCTTTTTCTTCATCTTGTTGTAGGCCTTGTGGCCTGTTTTTAAGAGGGATTAGCCTCCTGCGATGTCGATTCCCAGCTATTGACCCATCTCTTTGGTGGTCTGCCCAGGAGTCGTCTACCATGGGGTTGGCCGTATAGTGCGATATGTGGGAGTCTGGATGGTTCCATTCTCCTCACATACGGATACCATTGTCTCCTTCGTTGCCTTCCCCGTCTAACGACATCTTTCATTTCGCATATTTCCCTGATCCTGGCGTTTCTTATTTTATTTCGAAGACTCTTGCCTGATATGCTTCTTAGAGTTTTCATTTCTGACACTCTAAGCCCTTTTTTGTGGCAACGGTGTCCGCTCTACTTTCAATTCCATACGTCATGATGGGTCAAACACAAGTTTAGTAAATCTTGATTTTGCTGCTGATCTTATATACGCCAAAACAATCCTTACATACACAATTAAAAATCACGAGAAAACAATCACCTCCTACCTAAACGACACACAAATGACCACTTCATGGAAACACTCACAGAACTTTAAGATTAAAAACGCAGAAACACATCAAACAATCAAAATCATAACCTACTCATATTTTCCATAAAGTCATTAAACTACCCAAATGTTTCTAAAACAGCTAATTAATTATTGAGTAAGGAAGTAGGAAGGTACAAAATAAATTGTGTGATCGGCCATGTCATCTATGATTGCACGACTTGTGACAGATAAGTAACAAAAACATAGCAGCAACAAACGCAATACTTGAAGCCTTACAATAAACATTGCTTGCTCATGGCAGACTGCATGCTCCTAAACACTGCTGTCATTCAGCATTTTCAATGTTTTCGATTGATAAGAGAGATGTTTAGCATCCTTATCTCCATTGTTCTTTGTGTTACCCGGAGTTTAAATACGATTCGTTTTTTGTTAGTGTAAATGTGGAGGTCCACACCAAAAAGTTTCATTTCCAATATTGCAGAAAAAAATCCTTTAACGTGCGATCATTACATATAAAAAAGTATGGCAAAAACATGTGACCCCAAAAAAAATCAATAAAAAAAAAATATTGTTTAAGTATGTAAAATCACTAGTATGGCAGGTATCACCCAAAATTGGGTGCTTTGCCAATAAATTAAAAAAAAAAAAAAAATCCTTTAAATGAAAATCTGTTCTGTTGACTGTATTCTATCAAAATCTGAATTAAAGTCGCGAAAAAAAGGTGACCAATCCTGTGTTAAACCAATATGAAATCATTAAATCGCACCAAAACGTAACAATTTTACAAGCTAGAATTCCTGTTTACTTAAAATCATTTATAATGGAAATGTAACGTTTTGGTGAGAACCTCCACAGTAGGGTATTATCATTCTGTAGTGATAATTCCCTATATAATTAAACATACTCAACCTATAAAGGATTGTGCAAGACTCGTTTTATGTTTATAACAGCCGATATAATCAATATTTTCATTCATCATTTTCTTTTGCAAATTCACCTTTGTAAAAACGTTATTTTCGTAAGTTGGTAACGAATGACGTCACAGAAATGAATCCACACTACTACTATTACAGCTTTATAAAGAAGATATGGATACGTCCCATAACACACCCGATGACGTACAATTTGCTCACTCCTTTCAAGAACGTCATATTTCAAAAATCGACAATTCTCAATTGTGCATGCTTTCGGAATGCCCAGAAAATGTTCTATATCCCGGCAAAAGCGGCATATTTTTAACTTAATATTAACCCGCTACAGGGTAGAAAGTGTTGTTTTTCATTTAAAAAAAAAGGTATTATTTAATTATTTTTTTAAATATACTAAATATTTTTCAAATGTAGAAAAAACCTTCAGGTTTTACCTAAAAAGATCTGTTGCACAGTAAAAAGTTCAACAAGTAGCTTGATATTTATTTTTAATACATTTCATTATATTCTTGAATTTTAAAAACAATCTCCTGATAAATCAAGTTTTTTTATATGTGTCGTTGTTGAAAGGATTGAGCGATATACCGGTATCCGTTTTTCAAAATCTACGCAAATGTCTTGAATCCATATGTGAGCATATGTACACATGCATCAAATCTTTTCCTCTTCAGATGTGTTAGAATGTTTGATGATCGTTGGACAAGTTGGCGTTCCTCTTACCAAGTCTAAACTTGCGTTTCTATTTGCAGAGGAAGACCGATGCATAGATATTCTGGAACTGATTGAAATGGACAAACTTCTCAGCTTCCACTCGCACACGTTGACCCTGTACGCTGCCCTCTGCTACCAGAGTAATTATCGGTAAGGAGAGTACATGTATATCGACAGCCTCTACGTAAAGTACTAACTAACTAACCAACTAACTATCACGCCGCTTCCCCGCAGGGGTAGGCAGAGAGAATCGAACGCCACACCACTCTGTCTTTGCAAACATTCTTTGCCTCTTCTACATTCATGAATCTCCTCATACATACCCGACGATTATTACGACTCCTGACCCGGCTGCTTTCAAGTATTTGACATACCTGATTGTGCCAAGTTTTCCTCGGTCGTCCTCTGCTTCTTTTTCCAACTACATTCACCTCATAAATTTGTTTGACCGTTCTTTCTTCACTCATACGCTCCACATGTCCAAACCATCTCAACACACCTTTCTTAATTTTATCGATAATGCTTATCTCAGCCTTACATTCTTTCCTTATTTCATCATTCGAACATCTATCAAACATCGTTTTGCCATACATTCGTCTGAGCGATCGCATTTCGACTGCATTCAGTCTGCTTTCATCCTTCTTTTGCCAACTCCATGCTTCGCTTCCATACATAAGGGTTGGAACCAGAACTCCATTGTGTACTGCCAGTTTAGCTTCCGCTGATAGATTTTTATTTGCTAAAACTGATTTTAGTGCACCATTCACTCTGTTCTACGTAAAGTACTCTATCTGCAAATTTGTTACAAGAGAGAGCTTAGTAGATTTTTTCAACGTATTTTTTTATTATTAATTAACGGTTTTATCCAAATTTCTAAACTAGCATTATACATTCGAAAACATATAAAATAATGTATCAAATCGTTTTAAAACTTTATGCTTTGTCAAAATTAAGTAGTTAGCGTTTTAGGAGTTCAGTTCATTTAGAAAATTAGATGTAGATAGTGTTTTATACGCCTGAAAACTAGGCATAATTTATTTTATACATTTTTCTGTTTCTTTATATTTGTAGGTAACAGCCAGTTGATAACTCAAACCAAATATCTCAAAATTGACAAATATGTAGTTAGAGCACTACGTACGTAGGGCACATCGATATCATAACGATCTGTATCCTATTTTTTATCCCCATCTACTCCCAAGTGGTGCATAGGGCACTGCATAAATGCGATGCGGTGGTTACTATTAGACTATTAAGCTGTACACTCCTGGTCCAACTCTAATGTATGGAAGTGAAGCATGAAGTTGGCAAAAGATGGATGAAAGTATGTAGAATGAAAACTGTCAAAATGCGATCTCCCAGTAAAAAGTGCGGAAAAATGATGTATGTTAGATGTTCGAATGGAGATATAAGGATAGAATGCAAGGTTAGTATAAGTACGCGAGTGTTTTTGTCTAGAATTTTCACTCATGAATTACATGAAATTAAAGTAACATTGAACATAAAGAGTAAATCCACTCACAGGTAGGCATAGGCCATGAAACTTAAAAAGTTAAAGCCTGAGTAGGGTAATGATAAGCGGTGTTGCATAAGCCGTAGCTAGATTTCAGAGTCACTTGGACGTTAGGTAATCAAAAAAATATATTATATAAGTATTGTCGATAAAATTAACAAAGGTGTATTGAGATGTCTTGGACACGTGGAATGAATAAGCGAGGAAAGAATGGTGAAACAAATTTATGAGGCGAATGCAGTTGGCTGTAGAAACAGAGTAAGATCGACGAAAACATGTGATTATCAAGTATTTCAAATATTTTAATATGTAGAAAAGGCAAAGAATGTTTGCAATGATTATGGTGCGGTGTGGCCTTCTATTCTCTCTGCCTACCCTTTCAGAGAAGCAGCATGATAGTTTCTAGGTTAGCTAGTTTCATATCCGTCTAAAACTCATCATTACATCAAACTCATTAATTATTATATAATTTTGTTATATATGTAAAGCTGTACAATTCCCGAACAAATAAAATAAAATAAAGTAAAAAGAAAAATAAATAAAATTAATAATAACAATAACAGAACCCTTATCCGCACCCCAATGGTGCATAGGGCACTGCTTCATATAAACGCAGTGTTATCTTGATCGTTTTACACATGAAGGAAAGGTGATCAGCCCTCCGCTTCAGGTACCAGTCCAGGGTATTGAGAGCTGTCCCACCGCATGCCCAGATCTGATACAGAAGCATCTAGGCTTCCTGACAGATCTGCTCTTGCTAAGCAATTTTTTTTTTAATTAGGTTGCGAAATTTATTGAAAATGTGAAACAATATAAAATTGTATCCCAATTTTACTGTGAATGATTTTACTGTGTTACCAGTCCAGGGTAATATTGAATAAATATTACAGTGAAAAAATCACTTATATTTATTTGACCCCCCTGGGAATCGAACCCAGGACCTCCAGAACGGTAGCCGAGCATGCTGACCATTACACTACGGAAGCGGACTAATAAATAAAATTACTCCACTAAAAAATTCAATGGAGATCTGATTGGTGCAGCGAGAATGAACACTTCCTTGGCTCAAACAGATCAACCATATTAGTCAATATTTGAGGTGGTAATATAGTTAAATTAAAAATATAGACCATACTTGTGTAAATTAAAATCCACATTTTAATTTCAGAGCTGCTCACGCCCTGTGTCTCCATGTTGACCAGAAGCAACTGCTCTACGCCATCAAGTCGGAATACATGTCTGGACCACTTCGACAAGGCTTCTACGATCTCCTCATTGCTTTGCATCTGGAATCACATGCCACAACTATGTGAGTATTACCTTACTTCATCTTATAACTTACTTGTACTCTTTACCTGACCTAACCTAAGCATGCTGGAGGCGCGTTGCAAGAGCTTGGGTGAGGACCTATCTAACATCGGATCCGTGTTAGTTTATAAGGAACTGTCACGAGTTTTCCTTACTGCCCTTTTTTTCAGTTTTCATGCCCTTCACCTAACCTAACCACCCAAATAACTATCACACCGCTTCCCCGTAGGGGTGGGCAAAGAGAATAGAATGCGGTACCACCATTAATCCCCTCTTCCCTAATTATAATTTCACCAATTTAAGAATTAAAAATATATACAATGTAAAAAATTACATATTTTACATATAGTCCATTGTTTGATTCGACATCGGTTAAACACGATTCATCAATATCCAATTCGAACCCCCCCCCCACTCCTTTCATCCTACAAGTATATAAGTAGATTCGATTCCTAGTCTAATTTTAATGTACGTTTAACCTCGGCTCGTAACGCATGTCTGTATTGAAAACTATAGTGCATGTTGGTCTTCGGGTCGACCAAAAATTGCATGTGTTAGACATTTTGTGTAGTTTTGAGTGTGTAAATGGTGCTATGGTGGTGAAGGGTAGTATTGTTTGCATGCTGTCTTAGTGATTGTCCTGACGAAGAGACGGGTACGTCTCGAAACCGGTAGACGTAAAAATCTCGGTGAGTGGTCATATACTAATTTTATTAACATTTTTGTAAAAAAATAAATAAGTAAAAAATTACCTTATTGGAGATAATCCATATTTGTGAAAAGTATTTGGACATACTCAGAATGTTGTAAATTTATATTTTTGTACATTATTTTTTTACATCTCATCAAAGATGAAGAAGAATATGGAAGTCTGGGCATTTACGGGGCTGACGACCGTCATAGGCTGGTTTAAGTTTCTTCATCTTTGATGAGATGTCAAAAAATAATTTGAAAATAACTCCTGTAATTGGAGATAATCCAGATTTTGTGAACAAGTATTTGGACACACTCAAAATATTGTAAACATTCTCTCTTTCTAACAACATTCGTCTTATAAATTTGCTTTATTGTTCTTTCTTCATTCATTCGTTCCACGTGTCCAAACCATCTGAACATACCTTTTTAATATTTTTTATGGATAATGCTTATTTATCTCAGTCTTGCATTATTTGCTTGTATCAATCACCATTTGGACAACTATTATACATCGTTTTGCCATACATCATGATCGCATTTAGTACATATATCTTTTTCATCCTTCTTTTGCCAGTTTCATGGTCCACTTCATACATTAGGGTTGGAACCAAGACATTCCAACTCGATAGTTAAATGCACCAACTACTGCACTGCACTGATGCGGTACTCTATGCAATATATTGCAAATGTTATATATTTGTTTTTCAGGGAGGTGTGCAAGAACGAATTCATCATCCCTCTTGGACCAGAACTCAAGGAGCTGTACGATGATCCTCAGATGAGACACAGCCTCCGTTCGCTCCACACGGAGAGTGTGCGCCCGCAGATGAAAATGACGGATATCGCGTAAGTAATCCATTAGAACTTCTAACGTCACCTCATCCATCAGTTCACTCATACTCATAACCCTTATACGCACCCAGTGGTGCATAGGGCACTGCATCGAATTGACGCAGTGTTATCTTGATCATGGTTGGAGCGCTACGTGTAGCGCAGTCAAGGGATAACTGGAGAAGTGTCATGGCTTCCACAAGTGTCACAACCCTCAGTTTAGTGTACTTATTCTAATTTTATCTTTTCCTTCTTCTCCTTCTGACCCTTATTCGCACCCAATGGTACATAGGGCACTGCATCGAATTGACGCAGTGTTATCTTGATCATTACTTACATTAAGGCAAGGTGATCACTCTAGCGCTTCAGGAACCAGTCCAGGGTAATATTAAATAAATATTACAGTATAAAATCACTAATATTTGTTTTCACCCCCCCTGGGAATCGAACCCGGGACCTCCAGCACGGTAGCTGCACATGCTGACCATTACACCATGGAAGCGGACATCAGTAAGCCTTACTCAACCGAAGTATCTAAAATTTACACATAATGCGGGATATTTGAAAATCTCCAGTCCTGTTCCAGATGTCTCTTACCTGTTGATGTATCCCCCTTTTCAATTTACAAAGACAACAGCCAAAGGCGCGTTGCAGGAGTCTAGGTGAGGACCTATCTGACATTGGATATGTGTTCATAAGGAACTGTCACGAGAGATGGTATCATACATCGCTCACTCCTTTCAAGAACGTCATAAATCAAAAATTGTCAATCTTGAGTTGTGCATGTTTTTGAAATGCCCAGAAAATGTACTATATCCCAGCAAAAGAGGCATATTTTTAACTTAATATTTACCCGCTACAGGGCATAAAATGTTGTTTTTGCAATTTGAAGAAAACGTATTGTTTAATTATTTTTTAAATATACTAAGTATTTTTCAAATGGAGAAAAAACCTTCAGGTTTTACCTAAAAAGATCTGTTGCACAGTAAAAAGTTCAATAAGTGGCATGATATTTATTTTTTATACATTGTTTTATATTTTTAAACATTAAAAACGTTCTCCTGAAAAATCAAGTTTTTTGATTCATGACGTACTTGAAAGGAGTGGGCGATATATGAACCAATTTCGAAACATTGTTCTTGAATCACTAGAGCTTCACTAGAGACATCTATTGGTGAGATGAAAAGAAGCTTTTTACTGAGCAGAAACTCTTTTATTGGTATGTGAAATCCGAATCCTGGATTATAATCACACACCTAAGAAACGCCAGAAAATATTATTTTTATTATTTAAGCTTAAAATTTGGTAATCATTCTTGTTTTTTTTTTCAGTGAAAACATCACAAATATTACGAACCTGTATTCGCCATACTTCCCGCTGGACGTCGTCAGGGATTACGTCATGTCTGCGCTGGCCGAAGCAGTTGAGATCAACCAAGTTCACAACAGAGATCCCGTCGGAGGGAGCAATGAGAACCTGTTCTTGTAAGTTCATTCTCAATGCCATTTCAAAGTGCGTTTGCCATATTCCACAGCCGTATAAAAATAAACAAACAAAGGCTTCTTTTAAACTAACTAACTAACTAACTAACCATCACGCTGCTTCCCCGCGGGGATAGGCAGAGAGAATAGAGCGCCACACCACTCTGTCCTTGCAAACATTCTTCGCCTCTTCCACGTTCATGCATCTCCTCATACATACCCGCCGATTGTTACGACTCCTAACCTGACCACTTTCAAGTATTTGGCATACCTGATCGTGCCATGTTTTTCTCGGCCTTCCTCTGCTTCTTTTCCCACTAACATTCGCCTCGTAAATTTGTTTTACCGTTCTTTCCTCACTCATTCGTTCCACATGTCCAAACTATCTCTGCACACCTTTCTTAATTTTATCGATAATGCTTATCTCAGCTTTGCATTCCTTCCTTATTTCACTATTCGCACATCTATCATACATCGTTTTGTCGCACATTCTTCTGAGAGATCGCATTTCGACTGCATTCAGTCTACTTTCATCCTTCTTTGGCCAACTCCATGTTTCACTTCCATACCAGTGAAGAGTTGGAACCAGGACTCCGTTGTGCACTGCCAGTTTAGCTTCCGCTGATAGGTTTTTATTTGCTATAACTGATTTCAGTGCACCATTCACTTTGTTCCCAGCATTCACTCTAGACACCCATTA
Source organism: Brachycentrus maculatus (assembly GCF_059751285.1). Taxonomy (NCBI): domain Eukaryota; kingdom Metazoa; phylum Arthropoda; class Insecta; order Trichoptera; family Brachycentridae; genus Brachycentrus; species Brachycentrus maculatus. The sequence goes on from NW_028281222.1 coordinate 804,091, forward strand.
ACAAACAGTCTTCTTTATGGACATCCATTATTATGTTTTGAATATTGAAAGTATTAACTTTGTGGATCATACTGATATATTATATTGAGAAATAAAAAGACTTTGTGTTTTGATCCACTCACTTTTTTATTTAAACAACTAGTTTCGGCAACAACCTGTTGCCCTCTTTAGAGTTTAAAGTCTTTTTATTTCTCAAAATAATATATCCATTATTATTTTATTCTTTTTTTAATCTAACGTTCAAGTGACTGAAATCTAGCTACGGCTAATGCAACACCGCTTATCATGACCTTACTCAGGCTTCAACTTTTTAAGTTTCATAGCCTATGCCTACTCGTGAGTGGATTTACTCTTTATGTTTAAAGTTACTATAATTTCATGTAATTCATGAGTGAAAATTCTAGGCAAAAACACTCGCATACTTATATCAACCTTGCATTCTATCCTTATATCTCCATTCGAACATCTAACATACATCATTTTTCCGCACATTTTCCTGAGAGATCGCATTTTTAGAATATTATATATATTTAGTAATGGACATACATTAACAAACATAGGCTTCTTTGATGGACATCCATTAACAAACATAGGCTTCTTTTATGGACATCCATTAACAAACATGGGCTTCTTTTATGGACATCCATTAACAAACATAGGCTTCTTTTATGGACATCCATTAACAAACATCGGCTTCTTTTATGGACATCAATTAACAAACATAAGCTTCTTTTATGGACATCCATTAACAAACATAGGCTTCTTTTATGGACATCCATTAACAAACATAGGCTTATTTTATGGACATCCATTAACAAACATAGGCTTCTTTTATGGACATCAATTAACAAACATGGGCTTCTTTTATGGACATCCATTAACAAACATAGGCTTCTTTTATGGACATCCATTAACAAACATCGGCTTCTTTTATGGACATCAATTAACAAACATAAGCTTCTTTTATGGACATCCATTAACAAACATAGGCTTCTTTTATGGACATCCATTAACAAACATAGGCTTATTTTATGGACATCCATTAACAAACATAGGCTTCTTTTATGGACATCAATTAACAAACATAGGCTTCTTTATGGACATCCATTAACAAACATAGGCTTCTTTTATGGACATCCATTAACAAACATAGGCTTCTTTTATGGACATCCATTAACAAACATAGGCTTCTTTTATGGACATCCATTAACAAACGTAGGCTTCTTTTGTGGACATCCATTAACAAACATAGGCTTATTTTATGGACATCCATTAACAAACATAGGCTTCTTTTATGGACATCCATTAACAAACATGGGCTTCTTTTATGGACATCCATTAACAAACATAGGCTTCTTTTATGGACATCCATTAACAAACATCGGCTTCTTTTATGGACATCAATTAACAAACATAAGCTTCTTTTATGGACATCCATTAACAAACATAGGCTTCTTTTATGGACATCCATTAACAAACATAGGCTTATTTTATGGACATCCATTAACAAACATAGGCTTCTTTTATGGACATCCATTAACAAACATAGGCTTCTTTTATGGACATCCATTAACAAACATAGGCTTCTTTTATGGACATCCATTAACAAACGTAGGCTTCTTTTGTGGACATCCATTAACAAACGTAGGCTTCTTTTGTGGACATCCATTAACAAACATAGGCTTCTTTTATGGACATCCATTAACAGTCTTCTTTTATGGACATCCATTAACAAACATAGGCTTCTTTTATGGACATCCATTAACAAACAAAGGTTTTTCTTATGGACAACTATCGACAGACTTTCCTCATTGCTCACTTCCTGTCGGATATATGTAGTAAGTTTTTGTTTGTTTGTTTAGGCCCCTGCTGAAGCTCACTGATCGGCTACTCCTGGTTGGAATGATGACCGATGAAGATGTGGAGAAACTTCTCATCATGACCAATCCAGAGACTTGGGACCCTTCCTTTGACAAAGGTACATATATCAATATAAGGTATTTGATGTTATTGATATACAGTGGCATATTACCACTTTAGGTTACCAGTTTTGGTGATCACGTTTTTGTGAACTGGGTTTTGGTTATGTAGTGAGTGCATAGAGAGAAATGAAAGAATGTACTTACAGTTGTCTCCTTTATTGATAGAAATACAAAGTTAACTAAATACATGAATAAAATCATCATCTTCTTCATCAAAGCCTTATCCGCACCTCAATGGTGCATAGGGCACTGCATATAAACGCAGTGTTATCTTGATCGTTAACACATGAAGGAAAGGTGATCAGCCATCCGCTTCAGGTAACAGTCCAGGGTGATATTGAATAAATATTAGAGTGAAAAAATCACTTATATTTATTTGACCCCCCCCTGGGAATCGAACCCGGGACCTCCAGAATGATAGTCGAGCGTGCTGACCATTACACTATGGAGGCGGACAATGAATAATTTATTTATTTTTCATGAATAAAATAATGACAATTAATTTATGAAAAATTGAGTTAAAGAAGTGAAGTTAAAAATATGGAATATGCGACAGTTAAAGTTAAACCCAAACTAAGCGTCCGTCGCCGAAGGTAGCCCAAACGATTCTCGTCAATTTTCATGTTTCGAGTTTCGAACATCGGATTTGTTCGGGTTTGTTCGGCTCGGTACGTTCGGACTTTTTCGTAATTGTTCGGCTCGTAACGTGACCCCACGGTTATGACGCCACAGATATTTTGCAAGTATGAATGATGAAATAAAGTTTTTTTTTCAAGATTCTTTATTTATATCTCAATATACCATAGATGAGGAATATTAAGGTAATTTGGACATTTTTTAAGGCTTACGATCTATCGTTGACTGGTTTAAGTGATTACTTTATGCACTGTATAACGATCACCATTGATAGATGACAATTAAACATAAAATATCTATGATTGTTTGACCATATTGATTGATTGAACATATGTACTGCTCAATATTGGAAGTTATTTTTTATCCAATTGAAATGATTTACTGTATTCTACTTCGTCACCGACATCTGTGGTTTAAAAAAGTAAGTTTTTTTTCAATACTTGAAAATGGTCAGGTCAGGATTCGGAGTAATCGGCGTGTATGTACATATGGGATGTATGAATATGGAAGAGGCGAATATTGTGCACGGCGACAGATTAGAGTAGCGTTCGGCTGCCTACCTCTGCGGGGAAACGATGTTATTGTTGGTTAGTTTTTTGCAGAAACTCTCATGAAATGCATGTTAAATCATCCTGAATTAATTTCCATAAGAGGAGATACCTCAAAACATCATAAAAGTAAAATAATGCTTGATTGCCCCACGTTGGGCGCCAATTACATACATTTTCAGCTAAGTTTATCTTCAGCCAAATAATGATTTATTCTTTGATTCATTTCAGAGGGCAAAGATGAGCATCGCAAAGGATTGCTGCACATGAAAATGGCTGAGGGAGCCAAACTGCAAATGTGCTATCTGCTTCACCATCTCAACGACATCCAACTACGCCATCGCGTGGAATCAATCGTTGCCTTTAGTTTCCAGTTTGTTGGAGATCTGCAGTCTGATCAGCTCAGGTAAAAAAAAAAAACTTTTTTTCATTTGACCATATATATTTTGAAAGTTATTTTACATTGAAAGCTATCCCAACCGCATTCCTGGATTTGATACAGAAGTATCTAGGCTTCCTGACAGACCTTCAAACTTTTTGTCTTATCTTCTTCTTCTTCTTCTTCTTTAGTTAGAACTGTGTCCTGTTACTCTTCGGTCTGCTGCTAGGCGGTGGAAGACTATCTACAACATTTTGTTATTTCACAAAATGTTGTAAAAAATTATCTTAAGCTTAAAAAAAAAAATGTAAATGACATTTTCTGGCGTTTCTCATGTGTGTGATAATAATCTAGAATTCGGACCTCACATACTAATAAAAGAGTCTCTACTCAATATAAAACTTCTTTTCATCTCACCAATAGATGTCTCTAGTGAAGTTCTAGTGATTCAAGAATAATGTTTCAAAATTGGTTCATATATAAAGAGCTTCCAAGAATTTGAGTAGTGTGGTTGTCAATTATGGATAGAAATGGTGAATGTTACACGTGGGTAAAGTGATCACTTAAACCAGCCCATGACGGTCGTCAGCCCCATAAATGCTCAGACTTCCGTATCTTCTTCATCTTTTATGTGATGTCAAAAAATAAAATGGAAGACTATCTGCCTCTCCATCGTTTAGGTGGTCTTCCTGGGGGCCTGTTACCTCTTATGCTGTTGTCTGCTGCTATCCTCACCACTCGATCCGAACTCACTCTTCCCCCATGATTTCTCCAGACATCTTCTTACTTCTCCCCATCGCACAACATCTTCGACATCGCAGATTTCTCTCATTTCAGAGTTTCTTACTCTGTCGCAGAGTGTTAGGCCTGCAATGGGTCGTAGAGTCTTCATTTCGGCTGTTCTAAGAAGGGTTTTTGGTTCTCGTGGTGTCAGCACCAGTGCTCAGTCTAAAAACTTTTTGTACAGTATAAAAATTTCAGCCGCCTCCGTAGTGTAATGGTCAGCACGCTCGGCTACCGTTCTGGAGGTCCCGGGTTCGATTCCCAGGGGGGGTCAAATAAATATAAGTGATTTTTTCACTGTTATATTTATTCAATATTACCCTGGACTGGTACCTGAAGCGGAGGGCTGATCACCTTTCCTTCATGTGTAAACGATCAAGATAACACTGCTTTTATATGAAGCAGTGCTCTATGCACCATTGGGGTGCGGATAAGGGTTTTATTATTATATTATAAAAATTTAGATTTCTCTTCATATAGTCTGGCCACCAGATCTGTTTCTACATCTAGCAATGTTGTCAAAGATACTTCACATACTAAATCCTTTCATTTTGATTCCAGGCGCTACGTGGAGATCAAGCAGTCAGATTTACCAAGTGCTGTTGCCGCAAAGAAGACCAGAGAGTTCCGTTGTCCTCCCAGGGAACAAATGAACGCGATTTTGAGTAAGTACCAACACCTTCTGGCCCAATGATAAAAAGGACTTCTTCTTCTTCTTTTTGTAGATCCTAGGGATCTGTTTGTGGCTCCGCATGTCGCTCTTGGGATGTTGACTCCCAGCTGTCTTTCCATCTTTTCGGAGGTCTGCCTGGGGGTCTGCATCCTTCAATGGCGATACGTGGAAGTCTGTCTTCTGACATTTTGTTGATATGTTCATTCCAGTATCGCCTTTGTTGTCGTCCCCACCTCACGATATCCTCCGTCTTACACATACTAAAATCTAAAAATAAATAATATACATTGATATATCATCCGTAGGGTCAAAAATCTAGTATTTGATTTTCCATATTGATCCTATTTGATACTTTCCAGGTTTCAAGCACTTGGAGGATGAGGACATTCCTTGCGGAGAGGACTTGATAGCGCGGATGAACGAGTTCCACAGCGACCTGATGGGGCACGTGTCCTTGGCTGCTTTGCAGGAACCTGATCCTGATGTAAATATACAAAATATTAGTAAAATACATATTCAAATGGATGGGCCAAAAGTCTCAGAAAAGAGATTGTTGAATTGTTGGGTCATATATCCAAAATTAAACAAGGTTTATTTGATTGAATTCTACATTTATTTATGTATATGTTAATAAGTGACGCGTTTCGTCTTCTTAGGACATTTTCAAAAACGTGTTTGATAATGTCCTAAGAAGACGAAACGCGTCACGTATTAACATTAATAAATGTAGAATTCAACCAAATAAACCTTACAACATTTTGAGTGTGTCCAAATACTTGTTCACAAAATCTGGATTATCTCCAATTACAGGAGTTATTTTCATATTATTTTTTGACATCTCATCAAAGATGAAGAAGAATATGGAAGTCTGGGCATTTACGGGGCTGACGACCGTCATCGGCTGGTTTAAGTGATCACTTTACACACGTGTAACATTCACCAATTCTACCCATTATTGACAACCACACTACTCAAATTCTTGGAAGTTCTTTATATATGAACCAATTTAGAAACCTTGTTCTTGAATCACTAGAACTTCACTAGAGACATCTATTGGTGAGATGTAAAGAAGCTTTTTATTAAGCAGAAACTCTTATATTAAATTATAAGCTAAAATGAAAATGGTATTTTCTGGGTTTCTCATGTGGGTGATTATAATCCAGGATTTGGACCTCACATACTAATATAAGAGTTTCTGCTTAATAAAAAGCTTCTTTACATCTCACCAATAGATGTCTCTAGTGAAGTTCTAGTGATTCAAGAACAAAGTTTCTAAATTGGTTCATATATATAGAACTTCCAAGAATTTGAGTAGATTGGTTGTCAATAATGGGTAGAATTGGTGAATGTTACACGTGTGTAAAGTGATCACTTAAACCAGCCGATGACGGTTGTCAGCCCCGTAAATGCCCAGACTTCCATATTCTTCTTCATCTTTGATGAGATGTCAAAAAATAATATGAAAATAACTCCTGTAATTGGAGATAATCCAGATTTTGTGAACAAGTATTTGGACACACTCAAAATGTTGCAAATAAACCTTGTTTAATTTTGGATATATTACCCAACAATTCAATATGGAGTTCTACCAACTATCTGCAGTTACAATAAATAGATTGCTGAATTGTCAATGAATGATCTTATGGACTGTACGGCTGTCCAAACTCAAAACACAGTAAGGGACATTTTTTTAGTAGTACATTTTTTTTACATTTTTGGACTAAGTAGATTCTATTTAGTCCAAAAATGCAAAAAAAACGTACTACAAAATAAATGTCCCTTACTGTGTTTTAAGTTTGGACAGCCGTGTACTCAACATCTAATAATAATAATAAAAATAAATTTGGATAAATTACAATATATAGCGCCATTTTCATAAAATACTACCTCAAGGGCACTTCTAACCTTTTTCTTCAAACCCTTATCTGCACCCGATGGTGCATAGGGCACTGCATTATATAAACTGTATCTTGACAGTGTTATCTTGATCTTTAACACATGAAGGAAACATGATCAGCCCTCCGCTTCAGGTACTAGTCCAGGGTAACGTTAAATAAATATTAGAGTGAAAAAATCACTTTTATTCATTTGACCCCCCCCCTCCTGGGAATCGATCCCGGAACCTCCGGAACGGTAGGCGAGTGTGCTGACCATTACACTACGGAGGCAGACATTATTGTAGCCGAGCATACCCTGGAGAAACTGGGTCGCGTAGAGCAAAGGATAATAGCCGTACTCTCTCATGTAGAGATACCTCAGAAACTTCTTGTGGACTTTCTCTACCATAAGAGAGTACTTAAGGTCATGTGGTCCCCAAATCATGGAGTAAATGGATCTTTCTCTACCATTACACTACGGGGGCGGACAAATATTACACATATTGTGGAGAAATTTTAAATATTTTGTTGTCTGACTGTCTACAGGCCCAAGCTGAAGCGCCCGAAAAGCCGGGTACCATCACAAAACTGTGTAACTTCATCAATGCTGTCAAGGAACTGGAGGAGGAACCAAAGGTTAGTTTAAAAACAATGTCATTCATTCATTCAAACCCTTATCCGCACCCCAATGGTGTATAGGGCACTGCATCATATAAATGCAGTGTTATCTTGATCGTTACTTACATGAAGGCAAGGTGATCACTCTTGCGCTTGAGGAACCAGTCCAGGGTAACATTAAATAAATATTACAGTGTGAAATCACTAATATTTGTTTTCACCCCTCTGTATTAAAGCCATAGCAGCGTTGATTCAGTCCTCAATGTATTCAATTCAACCCTCATCCCCACCCCAATGGTGCGTAGGGCACTGCATCATATAAATGCAGTGTTATCTTGATCGTTAACACGTGAAGGAAAGGTGATCAGCCCTCCGCTTCCGGTACCAGTCCAAGGTAATATTATATATTTGGGGGTCGCTGGTGGTTTGGAAGAAGAAGACGGTCGGATTGAATGCTGCATCTATTGACAGATAAATGCTACGCAGTGTAGTGCACTTGGTGTAGCGATGACGTAGCGTGTCGTAGTGGGGTCGAGGCGATGACGTGGCTGCGTCGTAGCGGTGTCGTAGCAGCACAGATGGACTGTCGGGCTGAACGGAGTATCATCGTGACGTTGGCGAGGACGCTGGACTGAAGATCGTGGCGAGGTCTTGATGTGGTGGTCTCGTGACGGCGTCGGTAGATGGGTGTCGACTATATGATGGTGCTGGCCACGTTCCCGGTGTAGGAGTGAGATTGTACTTAACCGGCTCCCGGTGGAGGAATGAGATAGCGACGCACGTCCTGTGCCCCTTTTATCTTCTTCTTCTTCTTCTAACCCTTATCCGCACCCAATGGTGCATAGGGCACTGCATCGTAGCGACGCAGTGTTATCTTAATCGTTAATTGCATGAAGGCAAGGTGATCAGCCCTGCGCTTCTTGTACCAGTCCAGGCTGATATTAAATAAATATGAGAGGGAAAATCGGCCATATTTATTTTGACCCTCCTGGGTACACATTTTATTATATATATATTTTTTGCCCCTTTTATACCGTTTGGGAACTCTTTGTTCTTTTATCTCGGCTAAAGATCGAAGTCCGTTGACACGTTAGTCATAAATTGTCACATGAAAAGAGGAAAGGAGAGTGAATGCTGGGAACAGAGTGAATGGTGCACTAAAATCAGTTTTAGCAAATAAAAATCTATCAGCGGAAGCTAAACTGGCAGTACACAATGGAGTTCTGGTTCCAACCCTTATGTATGGAAGCGAAGCATGGAGTTGGCAAAAGAAGGATGAAAGCAGACTGAATGCAGTCGAAATGCGATCCCTCAGACGAATGCGTGGCAAAACGATGTTTGATAGATGTTCGAATGATGAAATAAGGAAAGAATGTAAGGCTGAGATAAGCATTATCGATAAAATTAAGAAAGGTGTGATGAGATGGTTTGGACATGTGGAGCGTATGAATGAAGAAAGAAAGAACGGTTAAACAAATTTATGAGGCGAATGTAGTTGGAAAAAGAAGCGGAGGACGACCGAGGAAAACTTGGCACAATCAGGTATGTCAAATACTTGAAAGCGGCCGGGTCAGGAGTCGTAATAATCGTCGGGTATGTATGAGGAGATGCATGAATGTAGAAGAGGCAAAGAATGTTTGCAAAGACAGAGTGGTGTGGCGTTCGATTCTCTCTGCCTACCCCTGCGGAGAAGCGGCGTGATGGTTAGTTAGTTAGTTTAATAGTCACAAATTCGGTCGCCTTTTGCGGGACGTGTGCAATAAATAATATATACGCAACAAACTAGCATTCAAGGCATTAAAACCATTAAATTATAAAGTAATCAAGAAGACTCTTGTTGCGTATTTGATTACGGATGTTTTTCGATTGTTGCGCGGTATGATGGATAATCCTGAAATTATCCGGAACATTGGTCTGTATGTTCCCGATAGTTAGCTAAGACAGCGTCGGTATAGATTGTTTCACATTCCTATATACAGGACAAACCTGCCAATGGTTATGCCTGTAGGAAGAGCTACCGCTACGTTGAACAATATCACATTGAATATTGATCTGTTCCATGTGTCTGAGGGGGTATTCCAAAGCACAATTCTTCTACATCTTTAATTCAATTCAATTCAATTCAATTCAATTCATTCAATAATTAGAAATTATTATTCAATTATGCCCAATAATAATGGGCATAATTGAATAATAATTTCTAATTATGCCCATTTGGGCATATCGCCAGAAAGAACGAGAAGAGTCTTGAAAAACTGGTAGTAACAGGTACAGTTGAAGGCAAGCGGGCAAGAGGACGGTCTCCAACAAGATGGACAGACCAAATAAAGGAGTTAACCGGATCCTCGCTAAACGCAGCCATCAAGTTGGCCCAGGACCGGGAAGAATGGAGAGGACTTGTGCACCAAGTGCCTGACATTCCAGAAGACCACGACGCTCAGCATTGAGCAAGAAGATGAAGAAGATTCAATTATAGAAATTATAAAAGAAAAACACTTGTTATTTTACCACTTAAGTTTATTTTATGACGACTAGTTTCGGAAGCTATGCTTCCATCTTCAGGTCTAGATGTAAACAAGCGTTTTTCTTTTACAATTTCATCGTGTAAATTCATAAAATGATAGTAATGTCCATTTTGTCCCTTTCATCGTTTATTATTGTTATTGTAGGAGGAAGAGGTCCCACTGAAGAAGTCGCCGGAAGAGATCTTCCGGAAGGTGCTGATCTCCACGATTGTCAAATGGGCTGAAGAATCTCAAATCGAGACGCCGAAACTCGTCAGAGAAATGTTCAGGTGAGTCAAATCTACCCCCACTATACTAGATAACAATATGTTTTGTTTTGTACAAATGTGTATATGTGTATAGACACAAAGTGTCTGTGTCTGTGTATGTGACTGTGTTTCTTTGTATGTGTCTGTATATCTGTGTCTGTATGTCTGTAACTATGTCTGTATGTCTGTCTGTGTTTGTCTGTGTCTGTGTCTGTGTGTCTGTTGTTTGTGTGTCTGTATGTCTGTTGTTTGTGTATCTGTGTGTCTGTGTGTCTGTGTGTCTGTGTGTCTGTGTGTCTGTGTGTCTGTGTCTCCGTGTGTCCGTATGTCTGTGTCTGTGTGTCTGTGTCTGTGTGTCTGTATCTGTGTGTCTGTGTCTGTGTGTTTGTGTCTGTGTCTATGTATGTTTCTGTGTGTCTGTGTCTGTGTCTGTATGTCTGTGTGTCTGTGTGTCTGTGTCTGTGTGTGTGTCTGCGTGTCTGCGTGTATCTCTAGTACTGCATCTTGTACTTGCTTGCTGTTTACACAATTCATTGTTCTCTGTGTTTCCAGCTTGCTTGTACGCCAGTACGACGCAGTGGGTGAGCTGATAAGGGCCCTCGAGAAGACATACGTCATCAACGCGAAGACCAAGAAGGACGTGGCCGAAATGTGGGTCGGCTTGAGTCAGATCAGAGCTCTCTTGCCCGTGCAGATGAGCCAGGAAGAAGAAGAGCTCATGAGGACTCGCTTATGGTAATAATGAAAACCTCTCACATATTACAACTCAGGACACCCAAACAACTATGCGCTCAAACGCAAGACATATTTTGAATATTTAAAGCACTAACTTTGTGGATCATAGTGAGAAATAAAAAGATTTTGGTTTTTCGATCCACTCACATTTTTATTAACAACCAACTAGTTTCGGCAACAACCTGTTGCCCTCTTCAGGGTTTAATTCATGACTAAACATACATACATGATATATAAAAGAAACAGTGTACATTTTTTTTTGAGGTCGTGGGATCTTGCATCCCTTATGTCACTGCGACCATATTAGGTCTATTGCGACCTCCCTCTGTATGACAGCTCACTCCCAAGACCTACGTGTGTCATGTAACTCACAACCTGTCTTGGTGGTAGGAGCTTCACCTTCTCGGAGTCCAGTAGTGGTCCTTCAAGGATGTGACTTCGTTTGCGAGCGAGTGCTTCACAATTATAGAGAATGTTGATTGGCGTTTCGTTATCCTCCATACAAAATCTGCATACTGGGGAGTCATGTAGTCCAACAGTGTACATACAAGTTATTGGGTTTCGATGAGGATAGGGGTAATGGTTTTAATATTTTTGCCATGAAATCAAACCCAACCTAAACAAAGTTATCCCCTTCCTTGCTCCTACCCCACCTTAAAAGACCATTACCCCCACTCCTTTAACTTGTACACTGTTACTTTTATATATCATGTATGTATGTTTAGTCATAAAATAAACCCTGAAGAGGGCAACAGGTTGTTGCCGAAACTAGTTGGTTGTTAATAAAAATGTGAGTGGATCAAAGTCTTTTTATATCTTAAAATAATATTTCAAGACATATTTCAGATATGTTTTAAGTTGGGGACTGACCGGAGTCATTTGTATAGTCAGTACAGCGTTCCAAGTGCTCCATCCGAATTCGGATGCTTGGTGCGAGCGACGTTACAATGTTACGTTACGACGAAATGCTCGCATCAGTCCCCACCTTTGACCTTTTAACCGCGTCAACTTTGTTCCTGAGAGACGCCCGTACGCGGCGGTATTTCGCACATGTCATATTATTCTTGAAATATATCGTAATATAAACAAATAACATCGTAACATAAATAAATCAAAGCACGCATCGTGTGTCACTCTTACCCGCTGGCGATGCGTAGCGTCGAGAGTGAGATAGATATACGGCATGATTATGGCGCGGACTAATTACCGACCGCAAGAAAAATCAGGGATCTGTTCTTTTATTTATCCTTGTGATGTTACAAATCATTAGCCAGATATTTCAACAGATGTCATAAGGCCAAGGATTGAAGTATTATTTTATCCAAAGTTCCACACCATGAAAAAATCCCTCCAAGTTGAACTGAGGTTCGAAACTTGGAGCAAAGTAAAAACACAAACGCGGGTAAGAGTAACACACGATGCGTGCTTTGATTTATTTATGTTACGATGTTATTTGTTTATATTACGATATATTTCAAGAACAATGTGACACACGTGTATTATAGAGTACCAAAAAGGCACAATGAATCCCATTGAACGTTTTTGTTTAGGAAAATAAATAGTTTCTTAACTAAATACATGATAAAAGTAATCATTTTAAAAACGGCGAAATACCGCCGCGTACGGGCGTCTCTCAGGAACAAAGTTGACGCGGTTAAAAGGTTAAGATATGTGATAACACTAAAAATAATAATAGATTCTAGGAGTTTGTGGTATTTAAAATGTATATTGTGATGCGTGATACTGACAGGCGCCGTGGTGTAGTTAGGTAGACGCTCAACTGCGAAACTGGCGTTGCAGGTTCGATTCCCGTCAAGCGCAAAATATATTCATGAAAGATTTATTTTCAACTGGTCTGGATGCTTGTGATGTACTTTCACATTTACCTTCCCTATCCTTACTATCCTACCTGCAGACAAGCCTCTAAAAGTAGAGGCTTTCCTTTTTAAAAAAAAAACTCCTATAATTGGAGATAATCCAGATTTGTGAACAAGTATTTGTCCGCCTCCGTAGTGTAATGGTCAGAATGCTCGGCTACCGTACTGGTGGTCCCGGGTTCGATTCCTAAGGGGGGTCAAATATGCAATAGAAGTGATTTTTTCCGCTGTAATATTTATTCAATATTACCCTGGACTGGTACCTGAAGCGGAGGGCTGATCACCTTTCCTTCATGTGTTGACGATCACGATAACACTGGGTTTAAATGATCCAGTGCCCTATGCACCATCGGGTACAGATAAGGGATAGAAGAAGAAGAAGAAGGAAGAGGAAGAATATGGACACACTCAAAACGTTGTAAGACACATTATTGTTATTTTAAATTGTAAACATGACGAAAAATAAATAAAAAAATACGCTCATTCCTTCCATGTAAAATAAGTACAGATATTAATGGTTTGCCCCTTTTTACAGGAAGCTTGTCAACAATCACACTTTTTTCCAACATCCCGATCTTATAAGGTAAGTTTAAATTTTTTTAAACTAAAAAATAGCTACAATATTTCAGTACATCTAGCGGAGATAATTGTCCGCCTCTGTAAAGTGAAGCCTCCGTAGTGCGATGGTCAGCACGCTGGGCTACCGTACTGGAGGTCCCGGGTTCAATATTAATATTATGTAATATTACAAAAAATATGCGAAGAAGATTGTTAAATGTGATATGTTAAAAATGACTGAGAGTAACCATAAAACTAACCATCACACCGCTCCGCCGCAGGGGTAGGCAGAGAGAATAGAACGCCACACCACTCTGTTTGCAAACATTCTTCGCCTCTTCTACATTCAGTCATCTCCTCATACATACCCGCCGATTATTACTACTCCTTACCTGACCACTTTCAAGTATTTGGCATACCTTTTTGAACACATCAAGAATGGTGGCGAAATAGCTCTCACATGATTGCATAGGCTCTTTAACCGTTGTCTAGAGGAGAGTTATACTCCCGTGGATTGGAGAGTAACCATGATTTGTTTATTTTTCTCCTTTCAAGAGTCCTGAGGGTTCACGAGAACGTAATGGCTGTCATGATGAACACCCTGGGGAGGAGAGCGCAGGCGCAGAGCGATGCCCAAGCACAGCCGCAACCGGACCAAGATGGCCAACCTGTAGCCAAGGAAAAGGTACTTTACCTCATCCTCTACTTTGAATGTCCATTTTTTCCTCAAGACGCCAACAGCCTCCCAGTTGCTCTCCAATTCCCTCTTAGTAACGGTCTTGGCCTTGCTGTGAAGTTCTCGCTGTGCGTTTTTGATTGCGAGTGTTTTTGCCTAGAATTTTCACTCATGAATTACATGAAATTATAGTAACTTTAAACATAAAGAGTAAATCCACTCACAAGTAGGCATAGGCTATGAAACTTATAAAGTTGAAGCCTGAGTAGGGACATGATAAACGGTGTTGCATAAGCCGTAGCTAGATTTCAGAGAGCCGTAGCTAGGTTTACAATTATCTTAAATTTAACTCTTGATCATTTACCCATTCCTATATTTTGCCTTTATGATGTAAATATATCCATTGATGATGTTTATAATCCCACTCAAGGTGTGAATGTCCCCCCTTATAACTTGTATAGCCCCACTTAAGATGTGAATGTCTCTACTTATGATGTGTTTAACCATACTTATGACATGAATATCTCCACTTACTAAATTAATGTCTCCAATATCCACTTACGATATGAATATCTCCAGGATACGTCTCACGAGATGGTGGTTGCGTGCTGCCGCTTCTTGTGCTACTTCTGCCGCACGGGGCGCCAGAACCAGCGCGCCATGTTCGACCACTTCGACTTCCTGCTGGAGAACTCCAACATCCTGCTCTCGCGGCCTTCGCTGCGCGGCTCGACGCCTCTGGACGTGGCCTACTCCAGCCTCATGGAGAACACGGAGCTTGCGCTGGCCTTGAGGTGGGTAACTCACTTCTAACTCTTCACAGACAAGTCCAACATGCTCCTTGCAAGTCAACTCATAGATTCTTCTTCCTCCTGGCTCCATCCAACTTATTGTCTTTGTAGACTGTTGGGGTCAGCTCTCCTCGTTCTCAGGTTGTAGGTCCTTCTATCATATACAACGTCACCTGGGCCATGCTTTTGAATCATGTTATCTTTCTGTCCGCCTCCGTAGTGTAATGGTCAGCACGCTCGGCTACCGTACTGGAGGTCCCAGGTTCGATTCCCAGGGGGGTTAAATAAATACAAGTGATTTTTTCAATCTAATATTAAATCAATATTACCCTGGACTGGTACCTGAAGCGGAGGGCTGATCACCTTTCCTTCATTTTATTAAAAATATATTTATCTATATATTTTTTTATTTTGGAATTGTATAGCTTTACATTTAGTAAAAGTTTATAATAAAAAACAGTTACTTTAATCAAAATAAAGCCAATTACACAATTCCACATTTATGTCATAATAATGATAAAAAACAAGAGATAAAAATGTCATGATCAAGATAACACTGTGTTTATATGATGCAGTGCCCTATGCACCATTGGGTGCAAATGAGGGTTCGAAATATCTTTCTGTAGCATCTATGAATTGTTCGGTCTTCCTGTAAATGTCTTTCGAAGTAGATCTGAACAAGATTGAAGGAGATCGTTCGGTTGTAAATTTATTTATTGAACGGCTGAAGCCTTTAAGATAGTACATATATAACGTGGTAATATTTTTCTTCATAAATTGGGTGTAAATAATATGTAAAGTGGGTGTATAATAATAAAATAAACAATGTGTTGCTTTGTAATTAAAGAAACGACAATAAAAGTTTATTCTTAATTAATCTTTACAATAATTTTTATATCTATCTGATTCTGACAGTTAATAATATTATATTTTTTCTATCGGATCTCTTTTGTTTAATTCTGTGCGACGCATGCGACATCTGGTGGTAGAACTGTTTTATGTAGGTACTATTTGTAAGTACTTAATAAAATGTATAGGTAGGTACCTAGTTATTTTATTACACATATATACAGTAACTTATATAAAAATACACTAAAGAATACACTAATAGAGAAACAAAAAGTCTTATAACATAAAATCATAGTAAAATAACAAATAGTAAGCACTGGTAAATACACGTCTCCTTCACACACTATCAGCAAACAGCAAGAGAGAGTGAAACACAATGGTTAAATTTATCCATTATAACATGGAGAAGAAATGCTGAGAAAGTACAGACTTCAAGGAGGATAACAATATATTAAATAAATCTATACTTTCAAAAGCATTGGCTAACATGTGAAGCCGCGAAATGGGAGAGAACATGGCATAGTTTGCATTATGTACAAATACTGCGAATACAGATTTTTGCCTAGTACCTCTTAGACGCACGCTAAGCTAAATTGTGGTATGTTTGGTTTCCAGGGAGCATTATCTGGAGAAAATCGCCATCTACCTGTCCCGCTGCGGTCTGCAGTCCAACTCGGAGCTGGTGGAGAAGGGCTACCCCGACCTCGGCTGGGACCCCGTGGACGGAGAGAGATACCTCGACTTCTTGCGCTTCTGCGTTTGGGTATGCCCAGTTCATGACCCGAATACTAGTGCTCCTCATCGTTCTTAAAATGTTGAATAATTAAGTATAATTCGCCTCCATAGTGGGTTCGATTCCTGGGAAGGTGAAATTATGGCTGTTGGGTCAACTTTTATAGCTATTGGTTTCGGGAACAGCTATTTTGGGGGCGACGTGTTGCCGCGTTTTGTGATCAAGTCTTGGTGATCGTGTTTGTTAATGCAAAGGAGTGGTGCACAGAATGAAAACAAAATTATGTACTTTCAGTTGGTTCCTTTATTGAAATAAATACGATTCCATACTAAATACTGGAATCAAATAATGACAAATAATTTACAATATATGGAGTTAAAGAAGTAATTTGAAGATCTAAATAAAACGTCTGTTCGCATCAACGATCCAAGCAGTTCTCGCGGATTTTTAGCTCTCTCGCTTCAGAGTCGGGACCGCTCGGAAATCTTCAGTTTAGTTCGTATCGAAACGCTTCCGTAAGTTATTTTCACTCTCGTGTTTATTTAATAACATTTGCGACTGGTGCAAGATGCGAAGAACGGATGGCAGCGCCATCTGTTAAAAGTAACGGCAACAATACACGTTGCTCATTTTGGACAGTGTGGTTTTATATATAAAATACATTCTTGTTTCATAGATTTTCAATTTTCATTGCTTCACTAGCGTTGTGAAATGAAACATGTGCTTTTGTTTTCGAAATGTGTGCTTTCTATTTTATTTATATTCCATTTCACTAGATTGAATCACAGAAACCTGTAACCTTGTTATTTTACAAACCCATTTTTATAATATACACACATATTTCCATTTTCCCACTTGTTTTCATGATTTTTGTTTATAATTCATCGTGGCTCAAGGTAAAGCTACCTTTTATAATGCCGCCAGATTGGCATTTCTCACTGTATCCATGGTCGCTAAGTTGCAATTGTGAAAATACCGGCTAGTCAGCCATATCCATTATCATATACTTCTTGGAACCCTTTTCCGCACCCCAATGGTGCATAGGACACTGCATCATATAATTCAATTCAAACCCTTATCCACACCCCAATGATACATAGGGCACTGCATTATATAAACATAGTTTTTTATCTTGATTGTTAACACACGAAGGAAAGGTGATCAGCCCTCCGCTTCAGGTACCAGTCCAGGGTAATATTGAATAAATATTAGAGTGTAAAAATCACTTGTATATATTTGACCCCCCCTGGGAATCGAACCCGGGACCTCCAGAATGGTAGCCGACAGTGCTGACCATTACACTACGGAGGCGGACAAAATATAAACGCAGTGTTATTCTGATCGTCAACACATGGAGGTAAGGTGATCAGCCCTCCGCTTCCGCTCCGCATCATATACATAATGCCTAATATATTTCAGGTGAATGGTGAGAGCGTTGAGGAAAACGCCAACTTGGTGATCAGGCTGCTGATTCGGCGCCCCGAGTGTCTGGGGCCTGCGCTGAGGGGGGAGGGCGAAGGCCTGCTGAGGGCCATCGTGGACGCCAACACCATGTCGGAGAAGATCGCCGACCGCCGCAAGCTGGCCGACACGCACGGAGGAGAGGTGAGTCCGAACATCAACTGTGCGAAGTCTCTTGATCAATCAGGAATCGAGCTATGTGTGCTAAATATGTGTTCCTTCTTCTTTGTAAGCCGTTTCTCCACTGCTGATGTTTTTTTTAGAGGAATAACCCGCAATAAGTCTTTAAGAGGCTTGTCTGCAGGTAGAATAACAAGGATAGAAAAGATAAATGTGAAAAATACATCACAAACACCCAGACCAATTGAAAATAAGCCTGCAATGCCAATTTTGCTGTAGAGCAGCGGACGTTGATAGGTTTTTATTATTAACGTATCAACGTCAGTGCACAACGGAGTCCTGGTTCCAACTCTAATGTATGGAAGTTTCATGGAGTTGGCAAAAGAAGGATGAAAGTAGACTGAATGCAGTCGAAATACGATCTCTCAGAAGAATGTGCGACAAAACGATGTATGATAGATGTGCGAATAGTGAAATAAGGAAGGAATGCAAAGCTGAGATAAGCATTATTGATAAAATTAAGAAAGGTGTGTGGAGATGGTTTGGACATGTGGAACGAATGAGTGAGGAAAGAACGGTAAAACAAATTTATGAGGCGAATGTTAGTGGGAAAAGAAGCAGAGGAAGACCGAGAAAAACATGGCACGATCAGGTATGCCAAATACTTGAAAGTGGTCAGGTTAGGAGTCGTAACAATCGGCGGGTATGTATGAGGAGATGCATGAACGTGGAAGAGGCGAAGAATGTTTGCAAGGACAGAGTGGTGTGGCGCTCTATTCTCTCTGCCTACCCTTGCGGGGAAGCGGCGTGATGGTTAGTTAGTTAGTTAGTTTAGCAGCGGACGTTTTTCTTTTTTTTCCATGTGCTCCCTATGGTGGAGCGTATGGCCAACACAAGACGTCTCTGAGTCACTCTGTCGCACTCCATCTCCTTAGCTTCCTTGCTGGTCAGTCTGGCATCCCGAATTCATCCACCTCAGAGAAATGAGTATTCCTTCTTTGTCAGCCGTCTCTCCACTGCTGGATGCCTTTCTTCTTTTTCCATGTTTACTCCCTAGGTGGAGCGTATGACCAGCACAAGACGTCTCCATCTCCTTGGCTTCCTCCCAGGTCAGTCTGGTGTCCTGAAGTTCCACCAAGTAAAGTCGATGAATGGTTGTCAGTTGGAAGAAGAGATATGAAGAATGAATGCTCTCAGGTGGCATTCTAAGGACATGTTCCAATCATATCCACCTTAAACCTTTTAACCACGTTAATTTTGTTCCTAAGAGACGCCCGTACGCGGCGGTATTTTGCCGTTTTTTAAATGATTACTTTTATCGTGTATTTAGTTAAGAAAAGATTTATTTTCCTAAACAAAAACGTTCAATGGGATTCATTGTGCCTTTTTGGTACTCTATAATACACGTGTGTCACATTATTCTTGAAATATATCGTAATATAAACAAATTAGATCGTAACATAAATAAATCAAAGCATGCATCGTGTGTCACTCTTACCCACTGGCGATGCGTAGCATCGAGAGTGAGACAAATATAGGGCATGATTATGGCGCGGACTAATTACCGACCTCAAGAAAAATCAGGCATCTGTTCTTTTATTTATCCTTGTGATGTCACAAATTATTAGTCAGATATTTCAACAGATGTCATAAGGCCAAGGATTGACGTTTTATTTTATCCAAAGTTCCAGACCATGAAAAAATCCCTCTAAGTTGAACTGAGGTTCGAAACTTGGAGCAATGTAAAAACACAAACGCTTATGTCAGCCGCGCATGGGGCATGTTTTGTTAAAACACATACGATTATGCAAGCCGCGTGGATCCGGATAAGACTTCCATTATGGGTTTCCTGTTATGGGGCTTGGTTGACGCGTACGTCCCATGTGACGCTTTAACCTCCACATGTGTTTTCTCGAAAGGGCGTTTAAGGAACAATAATACGTCCAGCATTTTAACCAACGATGTCATTGAACAGAGCACTATATGGAAGAATATACCAATAAAACTTACATCTTGTCAAAATATATGACTAATTAATTGATGTTGCTTCCATTCCAGGTGACGGAGTTCAATCACCCGCTGCCGGAGTCCGAGGATGATGAGGACTATATCGATACCGGAGCCGCCATTCTCTGCTTCTACTGCACCCTGGTGGACTTGCTGGGCAGGTGTGCTCCTGACGCGGGAGTAATTGCTCAGGTAAGGTAGTGATATGTTCATCTTTAGATGAAGAAGAATATAGAAGTCTTCTTCTCCGTCTTATTCCTCATTGCTGAGGGTTGTGACCCTTGCAGAAGCAATGACTCTTCTCCAGTTATCCCTTGACTGCGCTGCACGTAGCGCTCCAACCACCGAGGTGCCTGCTGCTGCCTTAATTTGATCGGTCCATCGTGTGGGGAATCTTCCTCTCCCTCTCTTTGCCTCCAGGCTACCGATCACAACTAGTCGTTCCAGGCTGTCCTCGTTGCCACGCGCAACGTGTCCAAAGAACTGGAGAATCTGTCGTGTACAGACATTGGCCAGAGTCAAGCCATCCAAGCGTAGTTCCTGGCGAATGGACTCATTGGTGCGTCTAGCACTCTGAGTCCATTTATACTACCTTTAGATGAAGGAGAATATAGAAGTCTAGGTATTTACAAGGCTAATTAAACCATATTCATATGCAGTCCACAAACTGTCTCCAGGTTTTTCTGTCGCCAGCTCCCTTGCATCCCCCCAAGTCAAGGCGGCGTCTCAAAGTTCTGACGAGAACTGCCGACGAATTATCAGCAGTGGTCGTCTTGGGCGGCGCAAACCTGATGCCTTGTAAAAGAGGCAAGCTTGATGGCAGCTCTCGGGATGCGGAGTACATGGCCAAGCCAACTGAATCACCTTTTCTTGACAATAGCTGTGGCCAAGATTTGCTGCGTCCTATGCCTTATTTTTTCATTCCTTACAAAGTCAAACCACCGCACGCCTAAAATTCTCCGAAGACACCTATTCTCAAAGCTTAGTACACGGTTGCTCTGGGCCCTTGTAAGGTGCCATGCTTCACAGCCGTATAAGAGAACAGGAGCAATGCAGGCATTGTATAGGTGGCATTTGGTCTTCACCGAGTATAAATCCGATCTCCAGGCAGCCTTCATACTGTTAAATGCGGACCCTATCATAGGCCAGTTTAAGTGATCACTATATACACGTGTAACATTCTCCATTCTACCTATGGTTGACAACCACGCTCCTCAAATTTCAGATATCCTTCTTCTTGGTGTAGGTCTTGTGGCCTGTTTTTAAGGGGGCCTTTTTTAGCCTCCTACAATGTCCCTTTTAATTAACCTATTAAAGTTGGGGAATGATTTTTTTGAAAGAAGTTTTGATGTATTTTTCAGGGTAAAAATGAGTCACTGCGAGCCAGGGCCATTCTGAGGTCTTTAGTT
Source organism: Brachycentrus maculatus (assembly GCF_059751285.1). Lineage (NCBI taxonomy): Eukaryota > Metazoa > Arthropoda > Insecta > Trichoptera > Brachycentridae > Brachycentrus > Brachycentrus maculatus. Next base: position 825,576 of record NW_028281222.1, read on the forward strand.
CCTCTGGAAGACCTTCAGGGAGTACTGAGTTTGAGATTCACACTCCTGAACCCAGCTGCAGGAGAGGAACGACCTAAATCAGGTATAGTCATCATTCTTAGTACATTACCTCAGCCTTTTTCTTGTGTTTAGTATTGAACAAAGGCCTCCCTCTTGGACTTGCACAGTTATCTGTTGGACGCGACTCTCTTCCAGTACAGGCCCGCCACTTTCCTAATGTCATTTTACCATCTTTTCTGGGGCCTACCCAAGCTTCTAGGCCTCTAGTCAAGCACCTTTTTCGTCCATCTATCTTCAGACATATCGCTCACTCCTTTCAAGAACGTCATAAATAAAAAATCGTTAATTTTCAGTTGTGCATGTTTTCGGAATGCCCAGAAAATGTTCTATATCCCAGCAAAAGCGGCATATTTTTAACTTAATATTTACCCGCTACAGGGCAGAAAGTGATGTTTTTGCATTTTGAAGAAAAAGTATTGTTTAATTATTTTTTTAAATATACCAAATATATTTCAAATGGAGAAAAAACATTCAGGTTTTACCAAAAAAGATCTGTTGCACAGTAAAAAGTTCAATAAGTAGCTTGATATTTATTTTTAATACATTGTATTATATTTTTAAACTTTAAAAACGCTCTCCTGAAAAATCAAGTTATTTGATTTATGACGTTCTTGAAAGGAGTGAGCGATATGTGCACAATTCTTTGAGTCACATCTGTTACCTTGGTCTTTTTCCTTATTCAAAAATTCATTTTTCGATCCCCAATAGATATATTTTGTATATTAAAAGCATTGTTAACTTTGTGGTTTGTTAATAAAACGCTATTTTATCATGCATCGTTCACTTTGTGTAATTCATTCGAAGTGAATTATAAGTAAGTAATTCATTATAAGTGAAAAAATCACTTATATTTATTAGACCCCCCTCTGAGAATCGAACCCGGGACCTCCAGAACGGTAGTCGAGCGCGCTGACCATTACACTACAGAGGCCGTAATATCACTTTTAGTAATAGCACGTTGAGTAATACCACTTTTATAAAAGTGGTATTTCTTTCTACCCCTGCGGGGAAACGGCGTGGTGGTGGTAGTAGTAGTAGTAGTAGTACACCGTAAGCAAGCCAAATAGTAACTACATCTCCAACTCATATTGTTTTTCTTCTTCTTCCTTTTCAGACATGCCTTCCGGTTTGATTCCCGGACACAAGCAGAGTATCGTCCTCTTCTTGGAGAGGGTTTACGGCATAGAAACCCAGGAGCTGTTCTTCCGACTTCTGGAAGAGGCGTTCCTACCTGATTTGAGAGCTGCCACTATGCTAGACAGGGTAAGCATTGATTACTATTTGCTGGAAAATAACTGTATTACAGCCACAGCAGCGTTGATTCAGTCGTCAATGTATTCAATTCAACCCTTATCCGCACCCTAATGGTGCATAGGGCACTTTATTATTCAAACATAGTGTTATCTTGATCGTTAACACGAAGGAAGGTGATCAGCCTTCCGCTTCAGGTACCAGTCCAGGGTAGTATTGAATAAATATAAGAGTGAAAAAATCACATATATTTATTTGACCCCCCCTGGGAATCGAACCCGGGTCCTCCAGAACGGTAGCGGAGCGTGCTGACCATTACACTACGGAGGCAAACAATGGTCAATGTATTCAATTCAACCCTTATCCGCACCCCAATGGTGCATAGGGCACTGCATTATTTAAACACAGTGTTATCTTGATCGTTGACACGAAGGAAGGTGATCAGCCCTCCGCTTCAGGTACCAGTCCAGGGTAATATTGAATAAATATAAGAGTGAAAAAATCACATTTATTTATTTGACCCCCCCCTGACCTCCAGAACGGTAGCCGAGCGTGCTGACCATTACACTACGGAGGCGAACAATGTATAGTCCTCAGTATAAATAAAAGTTCACGTATTTGTAAAAGCCCGTATGTAACAGACATCAATAGTAATGTAGAAGAAAGGAAATTGAGATGGTATGGGCACATAGGGGGCAGAGAACCTGATCATATTTTGAACCAGACAATCCCCATGGATCTTCCTCGAAAGATATCTAGAGGAAGACCAAAGAATTCATATTTTCATTTTTTGGTGAGTCATAAGCTGGCCTAACACCCCTTTTTTTTTTTTGTTTTGTGTGGGAAGAGGAAAATCTTTTATAAGACGCCAGATGACATCCGGGTCATAAGACTGGCAGTGTGGGAATCTCCCTGCTGAGGGCCTACCCACTAAAAACCTCTCCCGTGCAAGCATCTACCACACTCCAGAACCGTGTTAGGCATTACTTCAGAGTGTGGCATTGTCAAGATCTACTGATCTAACTACAATCTAGCTACTATCTACATCTACTTGTGTAGTCATGTTCCGCCTCCTCCTCTCACGCTCGGCATCCTTCTTCAGCCATGCCCGCCACGTATCGTCATTTTGGAGCATTGGCGGCACTACCATGTCCAGGCCAAGGCCTAACACCCCTTAAAAGGAATACGTTGGACTATGGGACACCCTGTATATACTCGTATCCTTGTATGTATACAGCCGTTTGAAATTAAAGGTCAAATAGCGCTTTCTTGAAGCACAAATCTGGATAACCTTTCCTTGGTGAATTTAAAGATTGTGATAAGTGCACCATTAGATGGGTTAGATAATGCTGGTGTTCTCTCAATTCACACTTCGCTCACTCCTTTCAATAACGTCATATATCAAGAATCGTCGATTTTCAGTTGTGCATGTTTTCGGATTGTTCATAAAATGTACTATATCCCAGCAAAAGCGGCATATTTTAAACTTAATATTTACCCGCTACAGGGCAGAAAGTGTTGTTTTTGCTTTTTGAAGAAAAGGTTTTGTTTGATTGTTTTTTTAAATATACTAAATATTTTTCAAATTGAGAAAAAACATTTAGGTTTTACCTAAAAAGATCTGTTGCACAGTAAAAAGTTGGCTTGATATTTATTTTTAATACATTGTATTATATTTTTAAACATTAAAAACATTCTCCTGAATAATCAAGTTTTTTGATTTATGACGTTCTTGAAAGGAGTGAGCGACTTGTTCTATTGTAACCTCTGACCTTTTTCCATATTTCAGAACGACGGCTGTGAGTCAGACATGGCGCTCTCCATGAACAGATACATAGGAAACTCCATCCTGCCGCTTCTTATAAAGCACTCCAACTTCTACAATGAGGCGGAGAACTACGCCAGCTTGCTCGACGCCACTCTCCATACGGTCTATAGGTAATAACACCCATACCATATCCTATTTCGAACAAGGATTAAACATCCTCCTTGAAAATGATCCTGACGTTGAACGTAGCGCTAAAGTTTCTCAAGGAATTAACTCAGCCATTAATAATAAACCATATCCGCTCCCTAGGTGGAGCATATGGAGTCCACAAACTGTCTCCAGGTTTTTCTGTCGGCTACCAGCTCCCTTGCATCCTCCCAAGTCAGATCTGCGTCCCGAAGTTTTGACGAGAACTGCCGACGAATTATCAGCAGTTGTCGTCCTGGGCGGCGCGAACCTGATGCCTTGTAAAAGAGGCGGCTTGATGGCGGCTCTCAGGAGGCATGCGGAGTACATGGCCAAGCCAACTGAATCGCCTTTTCTTGACGACAGTTGTGACCAAGATTTGCTGCGTCCTACGCCCTATCTCTTCATTCCTCACAAAGTCAAACCACCGCACGCCTAAAATTCTCCGCAGACACCTATTCTCAAAGCTTAGTACACGGCTACTCTGGGCCCTTGTAAGGTGCCATGTTTCACAGCCGTATAAGAGAACAGGAGCAATGCAGGCATTGTATAGGCGGCATTTGGATGCAGCATTTTATGGTGCTGTTAACTCAGCCATTAGCTGTTATAAATCACTGAATAATGCAATAGTCAAGAAGGCAAGGCAAACAGCGTATCACTCATGTAGTACATGCTTGCTAACTTTTTACTTTTTACTTTTTCATCTTTTTTAAAGTTTTTAATTTTATTTTTAAAAAAAATTAAACTATTTATTTTTGCTTTCTGATAGTCAAGTATTTTTTGTATTTTATATTAACACTATTATTCTAGTTCTACTTATAATACCCATACCCTTACACCCTTTACTATGACCTAAATTATATTGTATACCCACACACAGGCCATGCCTTTGTGGAATCTTTTTTGTATGTATATTTATTCAATTTTTTTGTATTTGAATTTATGTCAGGCTTGTATAATGCAAAAGAATTTTTTTTAAAAAATAAAAATACAACAAAATTTTGAGTGTCCAAATACTTGTCCACAAATCTGGATTATCTCCAATTATAGGAGTCACTTTCATATTATTTTTTGACATCTCATCAAAGAAGAATATGGAAGTTTGGGCATTTACGGGGCTAACTACCGTCACAGGCTGGTTTAAGTGATCACTTTACACTCGTGTAACATTCACCAATTCTATCCATTATTGACAACCACACTACTCAAATTCTTGGAAGTTCTGTATAATCCCGTAATAATAATAATAATAAATTTGTATAGCGCCATTTTCGTAAAATGCTACCTCAAGGGCTTTACCCTGTAAATGCCCAGACTTCCATATTCTTCTTCATCTTTGATGAGATGTCATAAAATAATATGAAAAACAACTCCTATAATTGGAGACAATCCAGATTTGTGAACAAGTATTTGGACACATTCAAAATTTTGTAAAAAAGTGTACCATTGTGCTAATAGACTTCCCTCATATCCTTCCATTTTCTGTCAATATATATATCTACCATTCTTCATATATGAACCTTTTCTCTTACCCAGACTGTCCAAGAACCGAATGCTCACCAAGGGACAGAGAGAAGCTGTCTCCGACTTCCTGGTGGCCCTCACTTCACAGATGCAACCGTCCATGTTGCTGAAACTGCTGCGCAAACTGACTGTCGATGTCTCCAAGCTGTCGGAATACACAACTGTCGCTCTGAGGGTAATTATTGAACTTTTAATACATTTTTTGTCACTTATCAATATTCACAGATAGGTATGAACTTTGAAACATGTCGCTCACTCCTTTCAAGAACGTCATAAATCAAAAAACGACAATTTTCAGTTATGCGTGTTTTCGGAATGCCTAGAAAATTTACTATATCCCAGCAAAAGCGGCATATTTTTAACTTCATAATTAACCGCTACAGGGCAGAAAGTGTTGTTTTTGCATTTTGAAGAAAAGGTATTGTTTAATTATTTTTTTAAATATACTAAATATTTTTCAAATGGAGAAAAAACCTTCAGGTTTTACCTAAAAAGATCTGTTGCACAGTAAAAAGTTCAATAAGTGGCTTGATATTTATTTTTAATACATTGTATTTTATGTTTGAACTTAAAAAACGTTCTCCTGAAAAATCAAGTTTTTTGATTTATGACGTTCTTGAAAGGAGTGAGCGATATATGAACCAATTTAGAAACCTTGTTCTTGAATCACTAGAACTTCACTAGAGACATCTATTGGTGAGTTATAAAGAAGCTTTTTACCAAGCAGAAACTGTTATATTAGTATGTGAGGTCCGAATCCTGGATTATAATCACACACATGAGAAACGCCAGAAAATACCATTTTCATTTTTATTATTTTAGCTTATAAATTATTATTGTCTAGAATTCCTGATTACTTAAAATCATTTATAATGGCAATGTAACGTTTTGGTGAGGACCTACACATATGATCGTCTGATAAGTCTCTCTGTGCAATTCTGAGTGGCTCTGAGAGGTTTGTCTGTGCAATTTTGAGGGGTTTATCATGAGATGACTCTTTTAGTTGCTGACCCTTCACTACGAGCGCTGTGCCAAGTATTACGGGTCAACCGGTGGCCAAGGGCTGTACGGAGCATCATCAGATGAGGAGAAGCGCCTCACCATGATGCTGTTCAGCAATATCTTCGACTCCCTCAGCAAGATGGACTATGACCCGGAACTCTTCGGAAAAGCCTTGCCCTGTCTCACTGCTATTGGTAAGCTACTACTACTACTACTACTACTACTACCATCACGCTGTTTCTCCGCAGGAATAGGCAGAGAGGATGGAACGCCACACTCTTCTGTCCTAACATACACTCCTCGCCTCCTTCACGTCCATACATCTAGTCATACATGCCCTCCGATTACGCAGACTTTTGGCACCGCCAGATTTTAGGTTCTGATTGTTATGACATAAATATGATATCTCGAAATGATGTGATGTGATGAAATTTTCACTCATGAATACATGAAATTATAGTAACTTTAAACATAAAGAGTAAATCCACTCACGAGTAGGCATGAAAAGTTGAAGCCTGAGTAGGGACATGATAAACGGTATTGCATAAGCCGTAGCTAGATTTCAGAGTCACTTGGACGAACGGTAATTCAAAAAAAACATGTGAAATTTTGGACACACTAAAGTTTATTATTTACATCAAAATTTCAATTTCATACTATTTCTGTGAGCCTAAGCGGCTCATTATTAGAAATAGGTATCAAATTGTGGTAGAGTGGGTTCGAACCAAGAAACTCTGACTTAACAGTCCGCGACACTAACCACGGGACCACAACCCGACACTTAGTTAGACATCAATATGAGATAGATATATAATTTTTGTCTCTTGTTTAGGATGCGCCCTGCCACCAGACTACTCCCTCTCTAAGAACTATGATGATGAGTTCTACGGAAAGGAGACCTCGTCAGGTAAATCTCATAATTCATCTTATTTGTATACTACCTCCACGAAAGCTCCTGCATCATTCCCAGGTCAGGTACAGAAACCCTTGGTTTTTATTCGGACCCATGTATTGAGAAAAAAACTTTTCTTTTCTTTTTTTGAATCTTATATCAGTTTTTAACCCGTAAGCTGCACATCGCATCTATTATCGTTTTTTATAGAAGTACCGTTGAGTGCGGATCGCATGCATAGTCGTTTTTCAACTTTACGTACTTATATCAACACCTATGGATAATTTTTTGCACTTAAATTTGGTTTGAGTCATGGACGAATTAGTTCTCTGTGATTTAGTGTCATAAAATATCAAAATTATTTTTATTTAGTATCAACTTTATCGCGAATACTTTCGGTCGTCTCGCGTTCGTATAATCTGTTCAATCGGTTTAGGCGATCTAAATTATCATTAACTATTTTATTTTAATAATTATTATATTTTATTAACTGTGTGATATTTTTGTACTATTTTTTTTTGTTTATTATCGTGCGATCGTGATCATGCAAAGTTTTTCGCAATCATAGACATAAAAAATGATTACTAATACTTTCAAAGTCCACAAACTAGTGTGTGGACCTTACACAGTCTACAAACTGCCAGGCCTTTGAAACTAAGATGTTAAACTTATTTTAGGTGGACCAGACAATCCTCAGTATGACCCGCAGCCAATCAATACCAGTTCCGTGGCTTTGAACAATGACCTTAATACAATCGTTCAAAAGTTCTCCGAGCATTACCACGATGCCTGGGCTTCCAAGTGAGTATATTCAACACCCCTCATACTTGCAAGGAACAATTATATGCATACATTTAACAGGCCTCATACTTCCAAGGAACGCATTCAACAGCCCTCATACTTCCATGTGAGTAAATTCAACAGCCCTCATTCTTCCAAGTAAGTATTTGAAATAGCCTCGTACAGCCCTCATACTTATAAGGGAGTGCATTGAACAGCCCCCATACTTCCAAATGAGTACATTCAAAATCTCTCATTCTTCCAAGTAAGTATATTCACTAGCCCCATACAGCGTCATACTTGCATTTATTAACTCTCTTACTTCCAAGTGAGTTATAGCCCCATACAGCCCTCATTCTTGCAAGGGATTGTATTAAATCGCGTCATACTACCCTCATACTTGCAAGCGAGTGTATTTAATATCCCCATACAGGTCTAGGAAACATTAGGTTTAAAAAATGCTTAATAGGATCGTGAAGTAGCTTGAATCTGCCTGGTATTCCTCCTTAAGACTTTTAAAAGACGGAATTATTTTCATTAATAAAAAATTTAATTTAACGACTGCTTACAAGCTTTTTTTATTTGACAAAAGAGTCATGAAATTGCAATTTATCATATTGACAATGCTCAATTTTTTTTATGTTTTTTTGAACATTTTTTCCCTTGCATTTTTTCAAAGATTTTAATTACAAATATTCTTTATAGGAAACTTGAAAACAGCTGGGTGTACGGAGAAAACTGGTCCGATTCCCAAAAATGCCACCCGAGACTCAAACCCTACAACATGCTCAATGACTATGTAAGTACATAGAATTTCTATTTAAAAATGTCCAGTATTTTAAATAGTTTTATTTTATTTATTATTTTAAATATATTCTTCTTCTTCATCTTGTTGTAGGCCTTGTGGCCTGTTTTTAAGAAGGATTATCCTATCCTCCTGCGATGTCGATTCCCAGCTATCGACCCTTCTCTTTGGTGGTCTGCCCGGGAGTCCATGGGGTTGGCCGTACAGTGCGATGTGGGGGAGTCTGGATCGTTCCATTCTCCTCACACGCGCATACCATTGTCTCCTGCGTTGCCTTCCCCACCTAACGACATCTTGGATCTCGCATATTTCCCTGATCCTGGCGTTTCTTATTCTATCTCGAAGACTCTTGCCTGTTATGCTTATTAGAGTCTTCATTTCTGACACTCTAAGCGCGTTTTTTGTGACAACGGTGTCCGCTCTACTTTCGATTCCGTACGTAGTGATGGGTCGGACACAAGTTTTGTAAATCTTGATTTTGCTGCCGATCTTCATCTCAGGATTTTTCCATATAGCATTTTTCAGGCATCCTGAGATGGCTGCAGCCTTGTTCACTTGCTCCATCACTTCGCATCGCAGATCCGTTTGCTCACACAGGTCCACATCCAGGTTTTGAAATTTATATATATTCAAACTTAAATATATTATTGTAGGAAAAGGAGCGTTACAAGGAACCAGTACGGGAGTCCCTCAAGGCCCTGCTTGCCATCGGCTGGTCGGTCGAGCACTCCGAAGTGGACATTCCAACGTCCAACCGCAGCTCCATGAGGAGGCAGTCCAAGAGCAATGTGGTACAGTACAAATGACCGTTTTTCACTTTCAGACTGTAAATTTTACCCGTATTCAGAGTCAATTTAGAGATTGTAATATTATTAAACCCCGTATTTAGAGACAATTTGCAGATTGGTTCTTTTAACCCCATATTGCAGTCTATCTACAAATTGTTACATACAATTTGCAGGCTGCTTCTTATAACCCCATATTGAAAATTATCTACAAATTCTATCATTTCGCTACACACATTATATCAATCTGCAGACTGGTTCTTTTAACCCCATATTGAAAAGAATCTACGAATCGCAACATTGAATGAAATATTTCATTGAATACTTCAAACCAACATTGCAGACTTTTAACCCCGTATTGGAGACCATCTACAAATTGCAACATTAAACTACATACAAACTGTACTTCAAACCCATTTGCTGACTGGTTCTTTTAACCCCATATTGAAAAAAATTCACAAAATTTTACATTTCATGAAATATTTATCTGCATACTACATATAAACCAAAGATCATATATAATTTTTTTTTTTTAACCCTTATCCACACCTAATGGTGCATAGGGCACTGCATCAAATTGACGCAGTGTTATCTTGATCATTACTTACATGAAGGCAAGGTGATCATTTATTTTCACCTCCCCCCCTGGGAATCGAACCCGGGACCTTCAGCTCGGTAGCTAAACACGCTGACCATTACACCACGGAGGCGGACAAAATCATATACTAAATATAAACCAATTTGATAAATGATTCTATCTACTCCATATTGAAAACAAATGTAACATTTAATGGACATTTCACTGCATAATTTAAACTAATTTGCAGACTTCTTTTAACCCCATATTGAAGATAATTTGCAAATTGTAACATTTCACAACATACTTTAAACCAATTTGCATACTGGTTCTTTTAACCCCATATTGAAGACAATATACAAATTGCAACATTTCACTACATAAATACTTTAAACCAATTGGCTGACTAGTTTTTTTAACTCAATATTGAAGACAATCTACAAATCGCGACATTACACTACATATTTTTAACTAATTTGATGACTGATTCTTTTAACCCCATATTGAATATTAATACATATCGCTCACTCCTTTCAACAACGTCATGTATCAAAATCGTCAATTTTCAGCTATGCATGTTTTCGGAATGCCCAAAAATGTACTTTATCCCAGTAAAAGCGGCATATTTATTACTTAATTTTCACCCGCTATAGGGCAGAAAGTGTTGTTCTTGCATTTTAAAGAAAAGGTATTGTTTAATTATTTTTTTAAATGTACTAGATATTTTTCATATGGAAAAAAAAACATTTATGTTTTACTTAAAAAGATCTGTTGCACAGTAAAAAGTTCAATAAGTAGCTTGATATTTATTTTTTATACATTTTATTATATTTTTAAACATTAAAAACGATCTCCTGAAAAATCAAGTTTTTTTATATATGACGTTGTGGAAAGGAGTGAGCGATATGTACATTTGATGGAACATTTCTCTTCATACTTTAACCAATTTGTAGACTGGTTCTTTTAACCCCATATGAAAACATTCTACAAACATTTGTACCAAAATTTAGATATAATATGCAAAAACCTAACCAGTTCCATGAGACCCCTAAACTGATAGTTATGCTGACAAACTATCAATCTATTTTGCATATTAAAAACATTGTTAACATTGTGGTATGGTTATATAACACTCTCCTTATCATTCACCCTTCACTTAAAGCGGTATTACACAAAGTGAACGATGAATGATAATGATAATGTTTTTAAGTGTCAAAATGTTTACCTAAACTATCAGTTTATACATTGCTTCTGTACCTCATCAGGCAACCCTGTACAGCCCTGAGTTATTGTCACTAATGTATATTTTTAAAAACAGTGATGATTCAAATTAAATAATACAAATATATACTGTATATTTTTTACATCGAACATTGATGAAGAAAACTATGGAAGTCTGGGCGTTTACGGGGCTTACGGGGAGTCGTGGTACCTCACCAAACCTCAAAACAAGAAACTAGCAAGTTTTGAAAATAGGTGCCTGAGGCGAATACTGGGTATAAAGTGATATGACTTCGTCACGAATGACGATGTGAGGAGAAGAACTCAACAGCCCCTCATACTGGAAGTCCTGAAGAGGAAAAGGTGGACATGGTTGGGACATGTCCTTAGAATACCACCTGAGGGCATCAACCCCTCATGTCTCTTCTTCCAACCCCGAGGATTCCGGCGCCCCTGAAGGCCGCTGACGACCATTCACCGACTATACTCAGCGGAACTTCGAGACTCCGGACTGACCTGGGAGGAAGCCAAGGAGATGGCGCGTGACAGAGTGACTTGGAGACGTCTCGTGTTGGCCATATGCTCCACCTAGGGAGCGAACATGGAAAAAGAAGAAGAAGAAGATGACAGTCATAGGCTGGTTTAAGTGGTCACTTTACACACGTGTAACATTTACCATTAGTGTGGTTGTCATTCTACATGAATGACAACCGTACTACTAGAATTCTTGGATTTTCTATATATACATTATTTAAATTCGAAACATATTGCTTGAATTCACAACAATGTGATTTTTCACTCTAATATTTATTTAATATTTCCCTGGATCTGAAACGGAAGACTGATCACCTTTTATTCACTTGTTAACGATCAAGATAACACTGCGTTTATATGATGTAAGTGCATGCACCATCGGGTGTGGATAAGGGTTTGAATTAGATATATCCATGAACTTGGATCCCTTTCATATGTGGGTAAGAATTCAATAGATTTGTAAGTATGGCTGAAAATGGATTAAAGTTTTTGGATCAATTTCGTTTGTTATTTTACAAAATCTCATCTGAGGACAGCACCGTTGGCCGAAATTCCACATCTATCAAAATGACAACTTATATACAAAAGGAATTCAACAACAGCATATATATAAACAAACCTACATGTGAAAGGGATTCAAGATTGCATATATACAAGTTACAAAAAATAATGCAATTTGGATGTTCAATATTGGGCAGAATGGTGAACGTTACACAAGTGTATAAAGTGATCACGTAACCCAGCCAAATACTAGGTCATTAGCCCTGGAAGCTCCAGACTTCCATCTTCATTCGTATAAAAACTCATAGATACGTTGTATCAAGTTTAGACACCTATACAAAATATGAAGGTCCTCACCAAAACGTTATATTTCCATGATAAATGATTTTAACTAACTAACTAACTAACCATCACGCAGCTTCCCCGCAGGGGTAGGCAGAGAGAATAGAGCGCCACACTACTCTGTCCTTGCAAACATTCTTCGCCTCTTCCATGTTCATGCATCTCCTCATACATACCCGCCGATTGTTACGACTCCTAACCTGACCACTTTCAAGTATTTGGCATACCTGATCGTGCCATGTTTTTCTCGGTCTTCCTCTGCTTCTTTTCGCGCTAACATTCGCCTCATAAATTTGTTTTACCGTTCTTTCCTCACTCATTCGTTCTACATGTCCAAACCATCTCAACACACCTTTCTTAATTTGATCGATAATGCTTATCTCAGCTTTGCATTCCTTCCTTATTTCACTATTCGTACATCTATCACACATTGTTTTGTCGCACATTCTTCTGAGAGATCGCATTTCGACTGCATTCAGTCTACTTTCATCCTTCTTTTGTCAACTCCATGTTTCACTTCCACACATTAGAGTTGGAACCAGGACTCCGTTGGAATGATTTTAAGTAATCAGGAATTCCAGCTTATAAAATTGTTACGTTTTGGTGCAATTCAATGATCTCATATTGGTTTAACACAGGATTGGTCACGCTTTGTCGCAACTTTAATTGACATTTCGATAGAATACAGTAAACAGAACAGATTTGCATTTAAAGGATCTTTTGTGCAATATTGGAAACGTTACTTTTGGTGGGGACCTCGTTTTGGGCAATATTGGAAATGTGACTTTTAGGTGAGGACCTTCACATATATACCAATTTGATACCGACTGTTGTATTATGGTATCTGTTTCATCACTGTTTGTTGCCAGATCTAAATTTAATTGTGTTTTTGATGTGTAATATTGTGTTTTCCCTCTCCACTTCACACCCGACCCGACCCGACCCACCACCTGGCAACTATCAGCCGAGATTGGGTGACCCCATAGAGGTATTTCCATTCACTTTACTAACTACATCATATTTAGAAATAAGTGTTTGTTTTTAAAAAATAAATCAAGAACTCAAAAACTTACTTCCACCTTTTATATAAATAAATAAATAAAATAACATAGCAACAACTTTAAAGCTTTTCTACATTTTTTTACACTATCCAAAGACTGGGTTACGTCGTTACTGACATAATCACACCTCTTCTTCTTTTTCTTCTCTAGCCTTCTGTTTTCCGCTGCTGAATATGTACTGCTGTTTGTATACTGCAGCTGTCTAGTTCACAAATGTCAAATATGACTGACGTACAAAGCCTTTTACAAAAATTAAAACATCTTGAGATAGGGTCATTAATTTTGTGCCACCCCAAATAATGAAGAAGAGTTAAGTTAATTCAGGTTAGGTTAGGTTAGGTTAGGTTAGGTTAGGTTGCTTCGCTGCTGGATATGTACTGTTGTTTGTATACTGCAGCTGTCTGGTTCACAAATGTCAAATATGATTAACGTACAACGCCATCTACAAAAATTATAACAGCTTCGGATAGGGTCATTGATTTTGCGCCACTCCGAATAACGAAAAAGAGTTAAGTTAATTCAGGTTAGGTTAGGTTAGGTTACGTTGCTCCGCTGCTGGAAATGTACTGTTGTTTGTATACTGCAGCTGTCTGGTTCACAAATGTCAAATATAACTGATGTACAACGCCTTTTACAAAAATTATAACATCTTCCGATAGGATCATTGATTTTGCGCCACTCTGAATAATGAAGAAGAGTTAAGTTAATTCAGGTTAGGTTAGGTTAGGTTAGAGTAGGTTAGGTTGCTTCGCTGCTGGAAATGTACTGCTGTTTGTATACTGCAGCTGTCTAGTTCACAAATGTCAAATATGATTGACGTACGACGCCATCTACAAAAATTATAACATCTTTTGATAGGGTCATTGATTTTGCGCCACTCTGAATAACGAAGAAGAGTTAAGTTAATTCAGGTTAGGTTAGGTTGATTTTTTTTTTAAATATGGAATGGCGTTGCACATGAAATACATTGCATTTGCCAATGTCAAGTTATTTGAATTCTTAATTATAAAATATGATAGACTTACTATATAACTATAAATTTATTCCATTTAATTTCAAAAAAACAACTAAAAGTCTGTACACAATAGGGTTCCTGCTCGCCAGGATGAGATGGATATCTGTAGGGAGGGGAATAAGCGGGGCCAGAGTTTTAAAAAATTTGTCATTTGGTCATTTATTGGGCAAACAAAGAATATGTTACACGTGTGTAAAGTGATCACTTAAACCAGCCTATGACGGTCGACAGCCCCGTAAATGCCCAAACCTCCACATTCTTCTTCATCTTTGATGAGATGTCAAAGAAAAATACTCCTATAATTGGAGATAATCCAGATTTTGTGAACAAGTATTTGGACACACTCAAAATGTTGTAAGCATGGAAGAAAGCTATATGGCTTAGAATTAGATGGATTCTACTGTAAATTGCTAGTCCCAAATTTATTAAACAAACATAAACATAGAATTGGTTGGATGAGATAGAAATAATAATAATAATAAAACCCTTACTGCACCTCAATGGTGCATAGGGCACTGCTTCATATAAACGCAGTGTTATCTCGATCGTTTACACATGAAGGAAAGGTGATCAGCCCTCCACTCCAGGTACCAGTCCAGTGTAATATTGAATAAATATTAGAGTGAAAAAATCACTTATATTTATTAAACCCCCCTTGGGAATCGAACCCGGGACCTCCATATATGAATATATGAACCAATTAATTACATCTCACCAATAGTGAAGTTCTCTAGTGAAGTTCTAGTGATTCAAGAACAAGGTTTCTAAATTGGTTCATATATATATAGAACTTCCAAGAATTTGAGAAATAGGAAAATTATTAAACCCCCCTGGGAATCGAACCCGGGACCTCCAAAACGGTAGCCGAGCATGCTGACCATTACACTACGGAGGCGGACAAAAGATAGAAATACTTTAAGTTTAAGAAATACAATTTTTGTCGAATATTTTAGGTGGACTCTGCTACTCCCTTCAACTACAATCCTCATCCCGTGGACATGACTAATCTCACACTGTCGAGAGAAATGCAAAACATGGCCGAGAGGCTCGCTGATAACGCTCATGACATCTGGGCCAAGAAGAAAAAGGAAGAACTCATCACTAACGGAGGTATGGAAAGGTTTTCCAGGATACAAAACCTCTTTACTAATTATTACCACTCTTTACTTTACTATTACCACTCCCGGTAATATGTATTTACAACTTGACTTTTGAAATGAGAATATTAATATGAATTTCCAAATTTTCCAAACTTTCAAAAAAACTGTAGTTTTCGAAACCAATTGGGTGTAATGAATTAAAACTCAACAAGTAGTACTGTACAAGTCGCTCACTCCTTTCAACAACGTCATATATCAAAAAACTTAATTTTTCAGGAGATCGTCGTAAGTTTAAAAATATAATACAATGTATTAAAAATAAATATCAAGCCACTTATTGAACTTTTTACTGTGCAACAGATCTTTTTAGGTAAAACCTGAATGTTTTTTCTCCATTTGAAAAATATTTAGTATATTTAAAAAAAATAATTAAACAATACCTTTTCTTCAAAATGCAAAACCAACACTTTCTGCCCTGTAGCGGGTAAATATTAAGTTAAAAATGTGCCGCTTTTGCTGGGATATAGTACCTTTTCTGGGCATTCTGAAATCATGCACAACTGAAAATTTACGCTTTTTGATATATGACGTTGTTGAAAGGAGTGAGCGAAGAGTAATTTTTTAATTGAGTGTAACATTGTTTTAGCGGTATTTTAAATCCTGCTCTGAGTTCTGGGAAGGTTAAAATAAATAAACTTATTTGATGTTTGGAATTGATTTTAGGTGGAATACACCCTCAACTGGTTCCCTACGATCTTCTAACTGACAAGGAGAAAAGGAAAGACAGAGAACGTTCCCAAGAGTTCCTCAAATATCTGCAGTATCAGGGATACAAACTGCACAGGTAAATACTTTATTATAAAAAAAAACAAATAAAAAAGTCTCACAGTTTAAGAATGAGGATAATAGAGACAGCAACATTACAAGGCCACACTCACAATAACAAATCCTAGCATTTTCAATGCTAATGCATTGGTAATCCACTGACCGCCCCTATGTGATCGTGAAATGTCAGGGTGCTCACAAACCTAACGCCCAGATCCCTAACATTCGACGTTCGCGTCAGATTTTGGTCGTTCATTTTGTAGCGATAAAATAGAGTTTTTTGGGCCCTAGTGAAAGACGTGATCGAACACTTAGAAACATTAAACATTAGTTTGTTTCGTCTTCCCCATTCACAAATATTTGATATAACGCTCACTACTTTCAAGAACGTCATAAATCAAAAATCGTCAATTTTCAGTTGTGCATGTTTTCGGAATGCCCAGAAAACGTACTATATCCCAGCAAAAGTGGCATATTTTAAACTTAATATTTACCCGCTACAGGGCAGAAAGTGTTGTTTTTGCATTTTGAAGAAAAGGTTTTATTTAAGTATTTTTTTAAAATATAATAAATATTTTTCAAATGGAGAAAAAACCTTCAGGTTTTACCTAAAAAGATCTGTTGCACAGTAAAAAGTTCGATAAGTGGCTTGATATTTATTTTTTACACATTGTATTATTGTGTTAAACTTTAAAAACGTTCTACTAAAAAATCAAGTTTTTTGATTTATGACGTTCTTGAAAGGAGTGAGCGATATCTGCTTGGAGAAGACGAAAATCGTCTAAAGTTGTCACCTTTAAGAAAAGCTTTAGGTCATCCGAAAATAACAGAAACCGTGAGTTTAAAATCACATTCTTAATATTATTAATGAAAATAGAAAACAATAATGGACCCAGGTTAGAGCCTTGCGGGACACCCGTGAAAGTATTGAAGGACTCTGTCGCAAATAGCCCGTAGGAGACGTATTGGTTTCTGTTTTAAAGGTAAGTAGTGTGGTTGTCAATCATGGGTACAATGGTGAATTTTGAATGTGTGTAATGTGATCACTTAACCAGCCTAAGAGAGGTCATAAGCCCTGTAAATACCCAGTCTTCCATATTCTTCTTCGTGTTGAAATGTCATAAATGTAAATGCTTGTATTGAATTTCATATTATTTTTTGACATCTCATCAAAGAAGAATATGGAAGTCTGGGCATTTACGGGGCTGACGACCGTCATAGGCTGGTTTGAGTGATTAAATTGATAATTAATTAATTTAATCACTTAAACTGTAATTGGAGATAGTCCAGATTTTGTGAACAAGTATTTGGACACACTCAAAATGTTGTGTATTAAATTTGCTTGCCCATGACCAGAGAACGGACTATCTACATGATTTTTGCAAACGATTCTAGGCCTTCTCGCGCCGGCCAGTCTGATACGGAACAAGCGGCCGCCGGAGTCGCCGTAGAGCTCAGATTCGCCTACTCTCTCCTGGAGAAGCTGATCCAGTATCTGGACCGAGCGACCATCAACATGAAGTTGCTGAAACCTTCCACAACTTTCAGCAGAAGGACATCTTTCAAGACCAGCACGAGGGATATCAAGTTCTTCTCTAAGGTGAGAAACCTTGACTAACCAACTAACTAACCATCAAGCCACTTCCCCACAGGGCTAGGCAGAGAGAATAGAACGCCACACCACCCTGTCTTTGCAAACGTTCCTCGCCTCTTCCACGTTCATGCATCTCCTCATACATACCCGCCGATTGTTACGACTCCTAACCTGACCGCTTTCAAGTATTTGGCATACCTGATCGTGCCAAGCTTTTCTCGGTCTTCCTCTGCTCCTTTTTCCAATTACATTCGCCTCATAAATTTGTTTTACCGTTCTTTCCTCACTCATTTGTTCTACACGTCCAAACCATCTCAACACACCTTTCTTAATTTTATCGATAATGCTTGTCTCAGCTTTGCGTTCTTTTCTTATTTCACTATTCGAACATCTATCACACATCGCACATTCTTCTGAGAGATCGCATTGTGACAGTATTCATTCTACTTTCATCCATCTTTTTCCACTTCATGCTTCACTTCCATACATTAGGGTCGGAACCAGGACTCCGTTGTGTACTGCCAGTTTAGCTTGACTACCATGGAACGGTAGACGATAGAGATCTAGACACATCACACGCTTACAATTGATCAACATCTTTTAATGAAAAAATAAAATATTTGTGTTCTTATTATTTACACATATATTTAAATTTCATACTATTTCTGGGAGCCTAGACCAGGAGTCTACAGCTTAATAGTCGATTAGTAACCACCGCATCGCATTTATGCAGTGCCCTATGCACCACTTGAGAGTAGATGGGGATAAAAAATAGGATACAGATCGTTATGATATCGATGTGCCCTACGTAAAGTGCTTTTTTTTTTTTTTTTTTTTTCTTAAGTTAGCTTATATTAAAACTAATATAAACTATTAAATACATTTACATCATCTTTATATATTTACATTTCCTTACAGTAACTTAGACATTTATTTTTAAATTCTTTCAGACATTTTTCATTCTTCATACATTCAGGCATCTCATCATACATTTTTAAACCCTTATACATCAAGCAATTTTGCGACTCAGCTCTTTTCAATAATGGTAGTCTTATTTTATCCTTTTGTCTAGTAGCATATTCATGACAATTTTTGTTTAAGACAACTTTATCCTTAAAATATTTTGGTAATTTATCGTGAAAAAATTTATGTACAAATATCAACATATTAAATTTAAGTCTTCTTCTTACAGATAACCATTTTAGTTCATCTCTCATTTTTTTTACATTGCTATATTTATTTTTCTTAAGAACTTTTCTCATCGCTTTATTTTGTATAATTTCTAGTTTATTTAATTTGCTTTAACTATATTTTTGACAATTTTGAGATATTTGGTGTGCGTTATCAACTGGCTGTTACCTACAAATATAAAGAAACAGAAAAATCTATAAAATAAATTACGCCTTGTTTTCAGGCGTATAAGACGCCATCTACATCGAATTTTCGAAACGAACTGAACTCCTAAAACGCTAACTACTTGATTTTGAAAAAGCATAAATTTTTAAAACGATTTATTACATTATTTTATCGTGTATTTGAATGTATAAAACTATTTTTGACATCTCATCAAAGATGAAGAAGAATATGGAAGTCTGGGCATTTACGGGGCTGACGACCGTCATAGGCTGGTTTAAGTGATCAATTTACACGCGTGTAACATTCACCAATTCTACCCATTATTGACAACCACAATATATAATCAAGTTCTTGAATCACTAGAACTTCACTAGAGACATGTATTGGTGAGATGTAGATGTAATTCAAGAACAAGGTTTCTAAATTGGTTCATATATACAGAACTTCCAAGAATTTGAATAGTGTGGTTGTCAATAATGGGTAGAATTGGTGAATGTTACACGTGTGTAAAGTGATCACTTAAACCAGCCTATGACGGTCGTCAGCCCCGTAAATGCCCAGACTTCCATATTCTTCTTCATCTTTGATGAGATGTCAAAAATAATATGAAAATAACTCCTGTAATTGGAGATAATCCAGATTTTGTGAACAAGTATTTGGACGCACTCAAAATGTTGTATAATACTAGTTTAGAATTTCAGATAAAACGGTTAATTAATAAAAATAAATATCTTGAAAAAATCTTCTAAGCTTCATCTTCATCTCCTGTAAAGTATCTAATCTTCATCTCCTGTAAAGTAACAAATTTGCAGATAGAGTACTTTACGTAGAGGCCGTCAATATCTCTTTGCATATCGACCCTTTTCACTCAGCGACTATGTTGTGGTTTCTAGTTGAATACCACTTTAATTTATCAGAAGGGAAGCAAGATGAAAGCGGATTACTTTTAACACAAATTTATTCAGTTCTATCGAATTACAATCAAGAAAATACTTAAGAATAATCGCGTGATTCTAATATGAGAACAGTTGAAATACGTGTCGATCTGAAGAGGAGCGGCGACGAAGTGTAACGGGCTCGCTTCCGTTCGTTGCGGGCTTCGTGTAGGGTGCTTGCTATTTCACTCGATTTGAGTTGCCATAGTCGATGTGTGGGTTGCCACAATGTCATCGGACTCTTTTGGGGTCTTCCGACGCCTCTTTTACTCTCCCAAAGTCTCCATCGTAAAATTCTAGAAGGGGTACTAATACAAGCTGTCTTAAGTTAATTGAAACTATTTGATTGATTTCTAGGTGGTGTTACCATTGATGGAAAAATACTTCTCGACGCACAGGAATTATTTCATAGCTGTGGCAACGGCGACCAACAACGTTGGCGCTGCCAGTTTGAAAGAGAAAGAGATGGTTGCGTCTCTCTTCTGCAAGCTGGCGAGCTTGCTAAGATCAAGGTAGGGATTCAGTTTGTCATTCGAACCTGGATACAAGAGACCTTGGCATAACAGAAACCTCTTTAAAGAGAACTGACTCTCATTTTACACATCTGTAAAAGAAAAATTTATTGTAAGATAGACCTCCGTGTAAAGGAAAAATTGTCCCAGTCTCTTGGGCTGTCTTATTTCCAGGTTTTACTGTAATTTACCCGGTCTTTTAGACTGTATTGTATCCAGGTTTTACTGAAATTTACCCAGTGTCTTAGACTGTCTTGTATCCAGGTTTTACTGTAATTTACCCGGTCTTTTAGACTGTCTTGTATCCAGGTTTTACCGTAATTTACTCGGTCTCTTAGACTGTCTTGTATCCAGGTTTTACTGTACTTTACCCGGTCTGTTAGACTGTCGTGTATTCATGTTTAACTGTACTTTACCCGGTCTCTTAGACTGTCTTGTATTCAAATTTTACTGTCCTTTACCCGGTCTGTTAGACTGTCGTGTATTCATATTTTACTGTAATTTACCCGGTCTCTTATACTGTCCTGTATTCATGTTTTACTGTACTTTACCGAGTCTCTTAGACTGTCTTGTATCTAGAATTTACTGTAATTAAAAATTTTGGGTCATAAAAGACTTATCCTTACTTGCACAAATCAGTATTTTCCAGTTACTTGAGCTAGTACGATTACTAGTATGCAACCTTGAGTACTCTAGCTATTTCTACTATTCTCATTTCTTATGGTACCTGCTCTTCCCGTTCCATGTCCCCATTTTCTTCACCTTGAGATCTGTCACTCATATCATCTGTATCCCATAGATTTTCCACTTCTGAATCCGCCTTATTTTTTTATTTGTATACATTTATTGAAATCACAATTTTTACATATTTAGAACATTTTTTTTAGCAGAGACCCATCAAGCCACCTTGTGTCTTGTCGGTGGAGTTTTTTTTAAAATAAATTTTATTGTTTTTAACCATTTTAACCTAATATACACACAAAAAAGAGAAAAAAAAATTGGGACATCAAACCTTTGTTGTGTGTAAATCGTGTATCATGGTTGTGTACTAAAGGATTTCGATATTTTTGTCTAGTTTAATACTGTTTTAATACTGGATTGAAATAAATATGATACGAATTGCAACTGGCAGCTGCTACGATGCTCCCCACAGTGGCGAACGAAGGCGAGAAGACCAGGTTCCTTGTTTTCTGGCTGTGGTGACGTCACGCTCGTCCGCAATACTTGTCTCCATTCGTTATCTGGTCACCGACAGTGTCGTGCTTGTCTAGCTGGTCGCGCACACTAAGAATAATTGCTATTATTAAATATTAATTTCATTAATTGATTCGGCAGTCACTGTCTAGTTTGTTATTCAACAATGAACTCATCCACAATATTCCACGTACCGGCAGTAATTTAAAATGTTTATATATCAAGATAGGATTGTCCCTTTGCATCAAAATATCTTCATGTAGACTCATGTTGGTGTCTTTTACAGGCTTGCCGCTTTCGGAGCTGACGTCAGGATCTCCGTGAGGTGTCTCCAAGTCTTGGTCAAGGGCATAGACGCCAAGTCTCTGGTGAAGAACTGTCCGGAGTTCATCAGGACATCGATGCTGACGTTCTTCAACAATACTGCGGATGATCTGGGCCATACCATCATCAATCTCCAAGATGTAAATATTTATTTAGAAATTTAACAGAACATTAACATAAATACATATACAATTATGAATAACAAATAAAACAGGTAATTGTAATATTACTTTTTAGCGTCTCATCAAAGATGAAGAAGAATATGGAAGTCTGGTCATTTACGGGGCTGACGACCGTCATAGGCTGGTTTAAGTGATCACTTTACACACGTGTAACATTCACCAATTCTACCCATTATCGACAACCACACTACTCAAATTCTTGGAAGTTCTGTATATAATATAATAAAACCCTTATGCGCACCTGAATGGTGCATAGGGCACTGTGTCATATAAACGCAGTGTTTTCTTGATCGTTTTTACACATGAAGGAAAGGTGATCAGCCCTGCGCTTCAGGTACCAGTCCAGGGTAATATTGAATAAATATAACAGTGAAAAAATCACTAATATTTATTTGACCCCCTGGGAATCGAACCCGGGACCTCCAGAACGGTAGCCGAGCGTGCTGACCATTACACTACAGAGGCGGACAAAATGTATAGAAGCTATCAATTAGAGTCAACTCGTGTTACATCCTATTTTCAACAGTGAAGTAATATTTTTTCTT
Source organism: Brachycentrus maculatus (assembly GCF_059751285.1). Taxonomy (NCBI): domain Eukaryota; kingdom Metazoa; phylum Arthropoda; class Insecta; order Trichoptera; family Brachycentridae; genus Brachycentrus; species Brachycentrus maculatus. Next base: position 848,447 of record NW_028281222.1, read on the forward strand.
TGTTTTGTCTTTCAGGGGAAATATAGTCATCTAAGAGGAACGCATCTGAAGACCTGTACATCGCTCTTCTACGTGAATAGTGTCATCCTGCCCGTCCTTACTGCTATGTTTGATCACCTAGCAGCCTGTGAATATGGGAGCGATCTATTATGTGCGTATCTCAATTATCCTTTTGTTGTGGAGTTTTTATTTTGTTAGTTAAAATGTTTTTAACATTAAAGGGAGGGAAAAGGTATTTTTACCCGTTCGGTCGATTGATACTTAACCTTCCCCTCCCAGTGATATGTATTTAATACATTTCTCTATTAGTGTATTTTTATATTAGATACTGTATATATGTATTATGTTAAAGGCATTATAAAAAATGAATAAATATCAATTTTTTCATCGCAAAAATGTTATTGATTGTTTTCTCCAATTGATTTTTGTTTTGTTTTATTAGTGGATGAGATCCAGGTGGCCTCATATAAGATGCTGGCCTCGCTTTACACTCTGGGAACAGACTGCACCTTGACGCACGATCGGAAATATCTGAAGACAGAGATGGAACGGCACAAACCTGCCTTGGTGAGTCGCGTCAAATTGTGGTATTGAATGGGCATGGAGAATGTGTATAACAAAAAAGCTGTTAATGAATTAATCACATTTTCTTCTTGGTGTAGGCCTTGTGCCCTGTTTTTAAAAGGGATTAGCCTCCTGCGATATCGATTCCCAGCTGTCGATCCATCTCTTTGGTGGTCTGCCTTGGGTTGGCCGTGCAGTGCGATGTGGGGGAGTCTGGATGGTTCCATTCTCCTCACATGCGCAAACCATTGTCTCCTCGTTGCCTTCCCCACCTAACGACATCATCGATCTCGCATATTTATATAAACGTAGTCCTGAAAAGGACCTTTTTTATTATTTAGCCTTATGGCCAATAGTAAGGCGCATACCATTGTCTTCTTCATTGCCTTCCCCACCTAACGACGTCATCGATCTCGCATATTTATATAAACGTAGTCCTGAAAAGGACCTTTTTATTATTTAGCCTTACGGCCAATGGTAAGGCGCATACCATTGTCTCCTGCGTTGCCTTCCCCACCTGACGACATCTTCCATCTCGCATATATCCCTGATCCTGGCGTTTCTTATTCTATCTCGAAGGCTCTTACCTGATATGCTTCTTAGTGTCTTGTCTTAGGCAGGCGCTGTGGCGTAGTTGGGTAGACGCTCGACTGTGAAACTGGCGTCGCGGGTTCAATTCCCGCCAATTGCAAAATGAATTCAAGAAAGATTTATTTTCAATTTGTCTGGCTGTTTGTGGTGTATCTTTTACATTTACCTTCCCTATCCTTACTTTTCCACCTGCTGACAAGCCTCTAAAATAGAGGCTTTGCGGGTCATTCCTTAAAAAAATTTAAAATAAAATTAAAAGTCCATATAGATAAATATTAATCACTATTTCTTAAAATCTGTTTGATCATAATGCAGGATGCATCGAAACACATGGCTCAATAGATTTTAAGAGATTATGGTATTTATCAGCTTTCAATTATTCACCAATTAATAATAATAATAATAAAACCCTTATCCGCACCCCAATGGTGCATAGGGCACTGCGTCATATAAACGCAGTGTTATCTTGATCGTTTACACATGAAGGAAAAGTGATCAGTCCTTCGCTTCAGGTACCAGTCCAGGGTAATATTGAATAAATATGACAGTGAAAAAATCACTTATATTTATTTTACCCCCCTTGGGAATCGAACCCGGGACCTCCAGAACGGTAGCCGAGCGTGCTGACCATTACACTACGGAGGCGGACAGAAATTATTCACCAATTAACATACGAAATTCCTTTTTTTAAATTTAATTAACTTTTTTCTCAATATTTTCAGGGTTCTTGCCTGGGTGCATTCAGCTCCACATTCCCTGTGGCATTTTTGGAACCTCATCTCAACAAGCACAACCAGTTTTCGCTGCTCAACAGGATCGCCGACCACTCACTGGAAGCTCAAGGTTCTAACCTAACCTAACCTCTAACTACCTGACTAACCTACGACATAGTCAACATTTTGAGTGTGTCCAAATAAAAGCTTCTTTCAGCTCACCATAGATGTCTCTAGTGAAATTCTAGTCGATTCAAGCAATATGTTTCAAATTTGAACAATATGTGTGGTTTTAAATCATGGATAGAATTCGTAAATGTTACACGTGTGTACATTGATAACTTTAACCAGCCTATGACGGTCGAAAGCCCTGTAAATGCCCAGACTTCCATATTCTTCTTCATCTATGCTGAGATGTCAACAAAATAATATGACATTAAGTCAACGCTGTGGGTACGTACGTAGTTTGCCCGATGGCACTGATCACGGGCCCATACGTCCACTATCTCCTCAGAGGTTGCAATTTATTACTAAATAAAACATAAGAAATAAAATAATAATAAATCCCTTACCGCACCCCAATGGTGCATAGGGCACTGCTTCATATAAACGCAGTGTTATCTCGATCGATTACACATGAAGGAAAGGTGATCAGCCCTCCACTTCAGGTACCAGTCCAGTGTAATATTGAATAAATATTAGAGTGAAAAAATCACTTATATTTATTAAACCCCCCTGGGAATCGAACCCGGGACCTCCAGAACGGTAGCCGAGCATGCTGACCATTACACTACGGAGGCGGACAAAATAAAATAAAATAACTAAATAAAAACATAAGAAAAGGAATGAATAATCGAACTTACTTGAGAATCTGCATTTATTTTTGCACAAAAGATTTTGGTTTACAATTAGCTTAAAATGTACAGGTTTTTATTCTAAACTGATATTCACAAAAATATTATTCAAATGTTACAAAATTTTTGTCACAACAAGACACAAGTGTAGGATGTATCGACAGTTCCATTGCAGCTTCGGTGACAAAAGAATGTACTTTTTTTTTTTTTTTGAATTACCTAACGTCCAAGTGACTCTGAAATCTAGCTATGGCTTATGCAAGGCCGTTTATCATGTCGCAACTCAGGCTTCAACTTTATAAGTTTCATAGCCTATGCCTACTTGTGAGTGGATTTACTCTTTATGTTTAAAGTTACTATAATTTCATGTAATTCATTAGTGAAAATTCTAGGCAAAAACACTCAGAGAGAGTTAAGAAAAACGCTTAGAGAGAGAATGTACTCTGCTCGCTCTCGCTTATAAGGACTTGGTGACGTCACACTGCCATGTTTGTAAACGCGCGGGGCGTTCACCACAACGCGTATGAGTTCACGCATTCGTGAAAGCCTTGCTGTAACAGACATTAATAGGAAGGTAGAAGAGTGACAATTGAGATGGTACGGGGATATAGGACGCAGAGAACCCAGGCATGTAGTTAACCGGGCAATAGAAATGGAACTTCCTCGAAAGTTATCTAGAGGAAGACCATGGAATTCATGGGTGAAGCAGAAAGATAACATGATTCCAAGGCATGGCCTAGGTGATGTTATCCATGACAGAAGGACATATAACCTGAAGATAAGGAGAGCTGACCCCAGCAGTCTACAAGGACAATAAGCTGGATATAGTCAAGAAGAAGGAGAAGACTTCAATTTCATACTATTCTCATGGACGAGAATCTCATGCATATTTTTTTATGAGTTAATTTTTGGTTTTTGTTTCAATGTCTTCATTCCGGTTTGCAGACGTGATGACCAAAATGGAGTCGTCCATGCCTACTTTAGAGGGCATCCTGGCGGAAGTGGACCACTTCGTGGAGTCGGACAAGACCTACGGGGAGTGCCAGCACATCATAGATGTCATCCTGCCATTGCTGTGCTCCTACCTGCCCTTCTGGTGGGCTCAGGGCCCAGACAACGTGACGCCGACAGCTGGGTAAGGAATCACGCATGATACACCAATACCCTTCTCTGTCTTACTCCTCATTACTGAGGGTTGTGACCCTTGTCGAAGCAATGACTCTTCTCCAGTTATCCCTTGACTGCGCTGCACGTAGCGCTCCAACCACCGAGGTGCCTGCTGCTGCCTTAACTTGATCGGTCCATCGTGTGGGGATCTTCCTCTCCCTCTCTTTCCCTCCAGGCTACCGATCACAATTAGTCATTTCAGGCTATCGTTGTTGCCACCTGCAACGTGTCTAAAGAACTGAAGAACCTGTCGGGTACATTACCAAATAATCTTCTTCTTCTTGGTGTAGGCCTTGTGGCCTGTTTTTAAGAGGGGTTAGCCTCCAGGTTAGATCCAGGTGGCCTCGTATAAGATGCTGGCCTCACTTTACACTCTGGGAACAGACTGCACCTTGACGCACGATCGGAAATATCTGAAGACAGAGATGGAACGGCACAAACCTGCCTTGGCGAGTCGCGTCAAATTGTGGTATTGAATGGACATGGAGAATGTGTATAACATAAAAGCTGTTAAATGAATTAATCACTTTTTCCTCTTGAAGTAGGCCTTGTGGCCTTGTTTTAAGCGGGATTAGCCACCTGCGATATCGATTCCCAGCTGTCGATCCATTTCTTTGGTGGTCTGCCCGGGAGTTGTCTACCTTGTGGTTGGTCGTATAGTACAATTATGGGGAAGACTGGATGGTTCCATTCTCCTCACATGTGCATACCATTGCCTCCTTCATTGCCTTCTCCACATAAGGACATCTTCCATCTCGCTACCGCTATGTTGAACGCTATGTTGAACAATATCTCATTGGAAATTTATCTGTTCCATGTGTCTGAAGGAGTTTTCTGCACGGGATTCTTCTACACCTTTAGCAATAGCTCTCTGTAGTGTAATGGTCAGCACGCTCGGCTACCGTTTTGGAGGTCCCAAGATCGATTCCCAGGGGGGTCAAATAAATATAAGTTATTTTTTCACTGTTATATTTATTCAATATTACCCTGGACTGGTACCTGAAGCGGAGGGCTGATCACCTTTCCTTCGTATGTAAACGATCAAGATAACACTGTGTTCATATGAAGCAGTGCCCTATGCACTATTGGGGTGCGGATAAGGGTTTTATTATTTATTATTTAATGTATACAATAAAAAAAATATATAGTTTGTAATGTATATATTAATTGAAATAAATAAATTAAATTGAATTGAAAAATTGAATGTCTCCCTTATCCTGACGTTTCTTACTAAATAATAAATAATGATTTTTTTGCACAGAAACCACGTGACAATGGTGACCGCGGACCACATGAACCAACTTTTGCGCAACGTGCTGAAGCTGATCAAGAAGAACATTGGCAACGAGAGCGCGCCGTGGATGACGCGCGTTGCGGCCTACACGCAGCAGATCATCATCAACAGCGGGGAGGAG